>NW_026461647.1:0-59619 GCF_021730395.1 Mercenaria mercenaria | reverse complement strand
GATCAAGGTCTCAATTGGATGTCAAGGGTCAATAGTGTTTTTTTCCTGTCCGGTCCAGAACTCTGTCATCCACCAAGGGATTACAATATTACTTAGAATAAATGTTCCCCATGATGAGACGACGTGTCATTCGCAACACCCAGAACCTTAGCTTAAAGGTCAAGGTCACACTTGGAGATCAAAGGTCAATACGATTTTTTTCCTGTCCGGTCTATAACTTTGTCATGCAAAACAGGATTTAAATATCAGTTTGCACAAATATTCCCCTGGATGAGACATCATATCATGTGCAAGACCCTGGCCCTTAGCTGCAAGGTCAAGGTCACACTTGGAAATCAAAGGCCAAAAGACGGGACAGGTGAGCTAAAAACCAGCTGGCTATGATGGCCCTAGATTGCTCACCCGAGTTTCACAGATTACTTGAACAATTTTGGCAGAGGGAATTGCATGGAAATTATCTGTGAAATTATTTCGATATTGTGCAAGTGTTTCCTGACTAGAAGATTCTTTAAAGTATTCACTATATGCATGTAAGAAATACTGCATACATATATAAAAAATGCCTACCCCTTGAGGCCCATATTTTCAATGAACTGGAATAACTTGAGCAAGCTTGGTATAGGGTCACTGAAGATACAGCTTGTTTACACCCTAGGGGGCATATTTTTAATTCTGTCTTTGGTCAGAATGTTTGTTATCATGAAGTCTTGGACAGTTTCAGATCTGGGTCACTTGGGGACAAAAACTAGGTCACTAGGTCAAAGCAAAGGAAAATCTTGTATACACTCAAGAGGCCACTATTTTTGCTCCAATCTTCCCAAGACTTTGTCAGAATATTTGTTTTCATGAAATTTTGGACAAGTTCGAATCTGGGTCATGTGAAATAAAAAACTAGGTCACTAGGTTAAATCAAAGAAAATGCTTGTTTACACTCAAGAGGCTACATTTTTTGCTCCAGTCTTAATGAAAATTGGTCAGAATATTTGTCTCCACAAAATCACAAGGTAAAACATGTTTACACTGTTATGGTGTGTTACTCAGGTGAGCGACCTTGGGCAGTCTTGGCCCACTTATCGCTCAATGTCTGGCATCCGTCTTCTGTCTGTCATCTGTCGTCTGTCTGTCAACATTTAGCCTGTGTATGCGATAGAGGCTGTATTTTTCAACTGATCTTCATGAAAATTGGTCAGAATGATTACCTTGATGAAATCTAGGACGAATTTGAAAGCGGGTCATCTGGGGTCAAAAACTAGGTCACTAGGTCAAATCAAAGAAAAACCTTGTGTATGCGATAGAGGCTGTATTTTTCAGTTAATCTTCATGAATTTTGGTCAGAGTGATTACCTTAATGAAATCTAGGCCGAATTCGAAAATGGGTCATCTGGGGTCAAAAACTAGGTCACTAGGTCAAATCAAAGAAAAACATTGTGTATGCGATAGAGACTGTTTTTTTCAACTGATCTTTATGAAATTTGGTCAGAATGATTACCTTGATGAAGTCTAGGCCGAGTTTGAAAGTGGGTCATCTGGGGTCAAAAACTAGGTCACTAGGTCAAATCAAAGAAAAACCTTGTGTATGCGATAGAGGATGTATTTTTCAATTAATCTTCATGAATTTTGGTCAGAATGATTACCTTGATGAAATCTAGGCCGAGTTCGAAAATGGGTCATCTGGGGTCAAAAACTAGGTCACTAGGTCAAATCAAAGAAAAACCTTGTGTATGCAATAGAGGCTGTCTTTTTCATTTAATCTTCATGAATTTTGGTCAGAATGATTACCTTGATGAAATTTATGCTGAGTTCGAAAATGGGTCATCTTGGGTCAAAAACTAGGTCACTAGGTCAAATCAAAGAAAAACCTTGTGTATGCGATAGAGGCTGTATTTTTCCATTAATCTTCTGAATTTTGGTCAGAATGATAACCTTGATGACATCTAGGCCGAGTACGAAAACAGGTCATCTGGGGTCAAAAAGTAGGTCACTAGGTCAGATCAAAAGAAAAGCTTGTGTATGCGATAGAGGCTGTATTTTTCATTTGGTCTTCATGAAATATGGTCAGAATGATAGTCTTGATGAAATCTAGGTCAAGTTCGAATATGGGTCTCGTGCTCTGGGGTCAAAAATTAGGTCACAGGTCGAATCAAAGAAAATACTTATTTATACTCAAGATTTTTGCTCCAATTTTAATGATAATTGGTCAGAATATTTATTTCCATGAAATCACTAGGTCAAACATGTTTACATCACTGTTATGGTGTGTTATGGTGTGTTTTTCAGGGGAGCGACCTAAGGACATCTTGGCCCTCTTGTTAATTCAACTAGTTACTAATGAAAATAAATATTGATACTATCTAATGGAAATTGTAAATCCTTCTTCAACTGATACTTCCTTAATTTTCAGAGAGCAAGTTAGGTGAAGGTTGCTCTAGTAATGCTCACTGTGACAGTGTAACAAATGCTGTATGTAATGAGAATGTTTGTGTGTGTAACAGTGGTTATTATGATACACAGACTGGTATTGGAGGATCCTGTCAAAGTAAGTTTTAAAGACATCTTTGTGAATGTATGGCTCTGACTGAGCTTTGGCTTCTATGAAATCTACACTTGCCTTTCAATGTTTAGCTCACCTATGCAAGCTAGGATTATCTTAAAGAGCATCAAATAGTTGAGTGCACTGTGATTAGACAGCTCTTGTTGTGAACTGCTATACAATCTCAGGAAAATCATTAATACTTAATTTACTTTCAGAGAGCCAGTTAGGTGAAGGGTGCTCTATTAATGCTCACTGTAACACTGTAACAAATGCTGTATGTAATGGGAATGTTTGTGTGTGTAACAATGGTTACTATGATACACAGACTGGTATTGGAGGATCTTGTCAAAGTAAGTTTTTAGGCTTACTTAGCAATGTATAGCTGTCTTTACTGTGCTCATTGCTTCTTGGAAGTCTACCTGTTTAATCACTGTTTCTCTCAAGTTTCATCGGATGAATACAGTTTATTGTACCATGAAAATATTTCAACAAGGACCACAAATATAGTTCCTCACAAGTGTCGTATTGTACTTGTGTTCAGGGGTTGATTGTTCAAGATGACACCCTAGGGGGCATATTTTTAATTCTGTCTTTAAAAATTTGGTCAGAATGTTTGTTATCATGAAGTCTTGGACAATTTCAGATCTGGGTCACTTGGGGACAAAAACTACGTCACTAGCTCAGAGCAAAGGAAAATGTTGTATACACTCAAGAGGCCACTATTTTTGCTCCAATCTTCCCGAGACTTTGTCAGAATATTTGTTTTCATGAAATTTTGGACAAGTTCGAATCTGGGTCATGTGAGATAAAAAACTAGGTCACTAGGTCAAATCAAAGAAAATGCTTGTTTACACTCAAGAGGCTACATTTTTTGCTCCAGTCTTAATGAAAATTGGTCAGAATATTTGTCTCCACAAAATCACTAGGTAAAACATGTTTACACTGTTATGGTGTGTTACTCAGGTGAGCGATCTAGGGCCATCTTGGCCCACAGAATGATTACCTTGAAGAAATCTAGGCCGAGTTTGAAAGTGGGTCATCTGGGGTCAGAAACTAGGTCACTAGGTCAAATCAAAGAAAAACCTTGTGTATGTGATAGGGGCTGTATTTTTCAATTAATCTTCATGAATTTTGGTCAGAATGATTACCTTGATGAAATCTAGGCCGAGTTCGAAAATGGGTCATCTGGGGTCAAAAACTAGGTCACTAGGTCAAATCAAAGAAAAACCATGTGTATGCGATAGAGGCTGTATTTTTCAATTAATCTTCATGAATTTTGGCCAGAATGATTACCTTGATGAAATTTATGCTGAGTTTGAAAATGGGTCATCTGGGGTCAAAAACTAGGTCACTAGGTCAAATCAAAGAAAAACCTTGTGTATGCGATAGAGGCTGTATTTTTCCATAATCTTCATGAATTTTGGTCAGAATGATAACCTTGATGACATCTAGGCTGAATACGAAAACAGGTCATCTGGGGTCAAAAAGTAGGTCACTAGGTCAAATCAAAGGAAAAGCTTGTGTATGCGATAGAGGCTGTATTTTTCAATTGATCTTCCTGAAATTAAGTCCAAAATGATAACCTTAATGAAATCTAGGCAGAGTTTGAAAATGGATCATCTTGGGTCAGAAAGTAGGTCACTAGGTCAAATCAAAGAAGAACCTTGTGTATGGGATAGAGGCTGTATTTTTCAATTGACCTTCATGAAATATGGTCAGAATGATAGTCTTGATGAAATCTAGGTCAAGTTCAAATATGGGTCTCGTGCTCTGGGGTCAAAAATTAGGTCACATGTCAAATCAAAGAAAATACTTATTTATACTCAAGATTTTTGCTCCAATTTTAATGATAATTGGTCAGAATATTTATTTCCATGAAATCACTAGGTCAAACATGTTTACAACACTGTTATGGTGTGTTTCTCAGGTGAACGACCTAAGGCCATCTTGGCCCTCTTGTTAATTCAACTAGTTACTAATGAAAATAAATATTGATACTAATAATGGAAATTGTAAATCCTTCTTCAACTGATACTTCCTTAATTTTCAGAGAGCAAGTTAGGTGAAGGTTGCTCTAGTAATGCTCATTGTGACACTGTAACAAATGCTGTATGTAATGAGAATGTTTGTGTGTGTAACAATGGTTATTATGATACACAGACTGGTATTGGAGGATCCTGTCAAAGTAAGTTTTAAAGACATCTTTGTGAATGTATGTCTCTGACTGTGCTTTGGCTTCTATGAAATCTACACTTGCCTTTCAATGTTTAGCTCACCTATGCAAGCTAGGATTATCTTAAAGAGCATCAAATAGTTGAGTGCACTGTGATTAGACAGCTCTTGTTGTGAACTGCTATACCATCTCAGGAAAATCATTTATACTTAATTTACTTTCAGAGAGCCAGTTAGGTGAAGGGTGCTCTATTAATGCTCACTGTAACACTGTAACAAATGCTGTATGTAATGGGAATGTTTGTGTGTGTAACAATGGTTACTATGATACACAGACTGGTATTGGAGGATCTTGTCAAAGTAAGTTTTTAGGCTTACTTAGCAATGTATAGCTGTCTTTACTGTGCTCATTGCTTCTTGGAAGTCTACCTGTTTAATCACTGTTTCTCTCAAGTTTCATCGGATGAATACAGTTTATTGTACCACGAAAATATTTCAGCAAGGACCACAAATATAGTTCCTCACAAGTGTCGTATTGTACTTGTGTTCAGGGGTTGATTGTTCAAGATGACACCCTAGGGGGCATATTTTTAATTCTGTCTTTAAAAATTTGGTCAGAATGTTTGTTATCATGAAGTCTTGGACAGTTTCAAATCTGGGTCACTTGGGGACAAAAACTAGGTCACTAAGTCAGAGCAAAGGAAAATCTTGTATACACTCAAGAGGCCACTATTTTTGCTCCAATCTTCCCGAGACTGTCGGAATATTTGTTTTCACGAAATTTTGGACAAGCTCGAATCTGGGTCATGTGAGATAAAAAAAACTAGGTCACTAGGTCAAATCAAAGAAAATGCTTGTTTACACTCAAGAGGCTACATTTTTAGCTCACCTGTCACAAAGTGACAAGGTGAGCTTTTGTGATCGCGCGGTGTCCGTCGTCCGTGCATGCGTGCATCCGTAAACTTTTGCTTGTGACCACTCTAGAGGTCACATTTTTTGTGGGATCTTTATGAAAGTTGTTAGGAATGTTCATCTTGATGATATCTAGGTGAAGTTCGAAACTGGGTCATGTGCCATCAAAAACTACGTCAGTAGGTCTAAAAATAGAAAAACCTTGTGAACTCTCTGGAGGCCATATATTTCACAAGATCTTCATGAAAATTGGTCAGATTGTTCATCTTGATGATATCTAGGTCAAGTTCAAAACTGGGTCATATGCCATCAAAAACTAGGTCAGTAGGACTAAATATAGAAAAACCTTGTGACCTCTCTAGAGGCCATATATTTCACAAGATCTTCATGAAAATTGGTAAGAACGTTCACCTTGATGATATCTAGATCAGTTTCAAAACTGGGTCACGTGCCATGAAAAACTAGGTCAGTAGGTCAAATAATAAAAAAACCTTGTGACCTCTTTAAAGGCGATATTTTTCATGGGATCTGTATGAAAGTTGGTCTCAATGTTGATCTTGGTGATATCTAGGTCAAGTTCGAAACTGGGTCACATGCGATCAAAAACTAGGTCAGTAGGTCTAAAAATAGAAAAACTTTGTGACCTCTCTAGAGGCCATATATTTCATGAGATCTTCATGAAAATTAGTCAGAATGTTCACCTTGATGATATCTAGGTCAGATTTGAAAGTGGATCACGTGCCATCAAAAACTAGGACAGTAGGTCAAATAATAGAAAAACCTTGTGACCTCTCTAAAGGCCACATTTTTCATGGGATCTGTATGAAAGTTGGTCTGAGTGTTCATCTTGATGATATCTAAGTCAAGTTTGAAAGAGGGTCATGTACGGTCAAAAACTAGGTCAGTAGGTCTAAAAATAGAAAAACCTTGTGACCTCTCTAGAGGCCATACTTTTGAATGGATCTCCATAAAATTTGGTCAGAATGTTTATCTTGATGATATCTAGGTCAAGTTTGAAACTGGGTCACATGCCTTAAAAAACTAGGTCAGTAGGTCAAATTATAAAAAAAACTTGTGACCTCTCTAGAGGCCATACTTTTCATGGGATCTGTATGAAAGTTGGTCTGAATGTTCATCTTGATGATATCTAAATCAGCTGTGAAACTGGGTCAACTGCGGTCAAAAACTAGGTCAGTAGGTCTAAAATTAGAAAAATCTTTTGACCTCTCTACAGGCCATATTTTTCAATGGATCTTTATGAAAATTGATCTGAATGTTCACCTTGATGATATCTAGGTCATTTTCGAAACTGGGTCACGTGCGGTCAAAAACTAGGCCAGTAGGTATAAAAATAGAAAAATCTTGTGACCTCTCTAGAGGCCATATTTTTCATGAGATCTTCATGAAAATTAGTGAGAATGTTCACCTTGATGATATCTGGGTAAAATTCAAAACAGGGTCAAGTACTTTCGAAAACTAGGTCAATAGGTCAGATAATAGAAAGACCTTGTGACCTCTCTAGAGACCATATTTTTCAATGGATCTTCATGAAAATTGGTCAGAATTTTTATCTTGATAATATCTAGGTCAAGTTCAAAACTGGGTCACATGAGCTCAAAAACTAGGTCACTATGTCAAATAATAGAAAAAATGACGTCATACTCACAACTGGGTCATGTGGGAAGAGGTGAGCGATTCAGAACCATGATGGTCCTCTTGTTTGCTCCAGTCTTAATGAAAATTGGTCAGAATATTTGTCTCCACAAAATCACTAGGTAAAACATGTTTACACTGTTATGGTGTGTTACTCAGGTGAGCGATCTAGGGCCATCTTGGCCCACTTGTTAGTATTTTTAGCTCACCTGAGCAATGCTCAGGTGAGTTTTTCTGATCGCTCAATGTCCAGCGTCCATCATCTGTCGTCTGTCTGTCCACATTTAGCTTGTGTATGCGATAGAGTCTGTATTTTTCAACTGATCTTCATGAAACTTGGTCAGAATGATTAACTTGATGAAATCTAGGCAGAGTTTGAAAGTGGGTCACCTGGGGTCAAAAACTAGGTCACTAGGTCAAATCAAAGAAAAACCTTGTGTATGCGATAGAGGCTGTATTTTTCAACTGATCTTCATGAAATTTGGTCAGAATGATTACCTTGATGAAATCTAGGCTGAGTTCGAAAATGGGTCATCTGGGGTCAAAAACTAGGTCACTAGTTCAAATCAAAGAAAAACCTTGTGTATGCGATAGAGGCTGTATTTTTCCATAATCTTCATGAATTTTGGTCAGAATGATAACCTTGATGACATCTAGGCTGAATACGAAAACAGGTCATCTGGGGTCAAAAAGTAGGTCACTAGGTCAAATCAAAAGAAAAGCTTGTGTATGCGATAGAGGCTGTATTTTTCAATTGATCTTCCTGAAATTAAGTCCAAAATGATAACCTTAATGAAATCTAGGCAGAGTTTGAAAATGGATCATCTTGGGTCAAAAAGTAGGTCACTAGGTCAAATCAAAGAAAAACCTTGTGTATGCGATAGAGGCTGTATTTTTCAATTGATCTTCATGAAATTTGGTCATAATGATAGTCTTGATGAAATCTAGGTCAAGTTCGAATATGGGTCTCGTGCTCTGGGGTCAAAAATTAGGTCACAGGTCGAATCAAAGAAAATACTTATTTATACTCAAGATTTTTGCTCCAAATTTAACGATAATTGGTCAGAATATTTATTTCCATGAAATCACTAGGTCAAACATGTTTACAACACTGTTATGGTGTGTTTCTCAGGTGAGCGATCTAGGGCCATCTTGGCCCTCTTGTGAATTCAACTAGTTACTAATGAAAATAAATATTGATACTATCTAATGGAAATTGTAAATCCTTCTTCAACTGATACTTCCTTTATTTTCAGAGAGCAAGTTAGGTGAAGGTTGCTCTAGTAATGCTCATTGTGACACTGTAACAAATGCTGTATGTAATGAGAATGTTTGTGTGTGTAACAGTGGTTATTATGATACACAGACTGGTATTGGAGGATCCTGTCAAAGTAAGTTTTAAAGACATCTTTGTGAATGTATGGCTCTGACTGCTTTGGCTTCTATGAAATCTACACTTGCCTTTCAGTGTTTAGCTCACCTATGCAAGCTAGGATTATCTTAAAGAGCATCAAATAGTTGAGTGCACTGTGATTAGACAGCTCTTGTTGTGAACTGCTATACCATCTCAGGAAAATCATTAATACTTAATTTACTTTCAGAGAGCCAGTTAGGTGAAGGGTGCTCTATTAATGCTCACTGTAACACTGTAACAAATGCTGTATGTAATGGGAATGTTTGTGTGTGTAACAATGGTTACTATGATACACAGACTGGTATTGGAGGATCTTGTCAAAGTAAGTTTTTAGGCTTACTTAGCAATGTATAGCTGTCTTTACTGTGCTCATTGCTTCTTGGAAGTCTACCTGTTTAATCACTGTTTCTCTCAAGTTTCATCGGATGAATACAGTTTATTGTACCATGAAAATATTTCAACAAGGACCACAAATATAGTTCCTCACAAGTGTCGTATTGTACTTGTGTTCAGGGGTTGAATGTTCAAGATGACACCCTAGGGGGCATATTTTTAATTCTGTCTTTAAAAATTTGGTCAGAATGTTTATCATGAAGTCTTGGACAATTTCAGATCTGGGTCACTTGGGGACAAAAACTACGTCACTAGCTCAGAGCAAAGGAAAATCTTGTATACACTCAAGAGGCCACTATTTTTGCTCCAATCTTCCCGAGACTTTGTCAGAATATCTGTTTTCATGAAATTTTGGACAAGTTCGAATCTGGGTCATGTGAGATAAAAAACTAGGTCACTAGGTCAAATCAAAGAAAATGCTTGTTTACACTCAAGAGGCTACATTTTTTGCTCCAGTCTTAATGAAAATTGGTCAGAATATTTGTCTCCACAAAATCACTAGGTAAAACATGTTTACACTGTTATGGTGTGTTACTCAGGTGAGCGATCTAGGGCCATCTTGGCCCGCTTGTTAGTATTTTTAGCTCACCTGAGCAATGCTCAGGTGAGTTTTTCTGATCGCTCAATGTCCGGCGCCCGTCGTCTGTCGTCTGTCTGTCAACATTTAGCTTGTGTATGCGATAGAGGCTGTATTTTTCAACTGATCTTCATGAAAATTGGTCAGAATGATTACCTTGATGAAATCTAGGCCGAGTTTGAAAGTGGGTCATCTGGGGTCAAAAACTAGGTCACTAGGTCAAATCAAAGAAAAACCTTGTGTATGCGATAGAGGCTGTATTTTTCAACTGATCTTCATGAAATTTGGTCAGAATGATTACCTTGATAAAATCTAGGCCAAGTTCAGAAATAGATCATCTGGGATCAAAAACTAGGTCACTAGGTCAAATCAAAGAAAAACCTTGTGTATGCGATAGAGGCTGTATTTTTCAATTGATCTTCATGAAATTTTGTCAGAATGATTACCTTGATGAAATCTAGGCTGAGTTGGAAAAGGGTCATCTGGGATCAAAAATTAGGTCACTAGGTCAAATTAAAGAAAAACTTTGTGTATGCGATAGATGCTGTATTTTCAATTGATCTTCATGAAATTTGGTCAGAATGATTGCCTTGATGAAATCTAGGCCAGTTACGAACATGGGTCATCTGGGGTCAAAAACTAGGACACAAGGTCAAATCAAAGAAGAACCTTGTGTATGCAATAGGGGCTGCATTTTACACCAGATCTTCATGAAATTTGATCAGAATGTTTGTCTGGATGAAATCTAGGTTGAATTTGAATATGAGTCATCTAGGGTCAAAAACTAGGTCACCCGGTCAAATTAAAGAAAAATCTTGTGTATGCAATAGGGGCTGCATTTTACACTGGATATAAATAAAATTTAGTCAGAATGATTGCCTTAATGAAATCTAGGTCAAGTTAGAATATGGGTCATCTATGGTTAAAAGCTAGGTCACTAGGTCAAATAAAAAAAACCCTTGTGTATGCGATAGAGACTGTAT
This sequence comes from Mercenaria mercenaria, assembly GCF_021730395.1. Classification (NCBI taxonomy): domain Eukaryota; kingdom Metazoa; phylum Mollusca; class Bivalvia; order Venerida; family Veneridae; genus Mercenaria; species Mercenaria mercenaria. The sequence continues at coordinate 48,982 of NW_026461647.1, read as the reverse complement.
TTTTCAATTGATCTTCATGAAATTTGGTCAGAATGATAGCCTTGATGAAATTAAGGTCAATTTTGAATACTGGTCATCTGGGATCAAAAACTAGGTCGCTAGGACAAATCAAAGAAAAAGGTTTTGTATGCGATAAAGGCTGTATTTTTCAATTGAGGTTCATGAAATTTAGTCAGAATGATTGCCTTGATCAAATCTAGGCCAAGTTTGAATGTAGGTTACCTTGGCTTAAAAACTAGGTCATTATGTTAAATTGAAGAAAATACTTGTTTACACTTCAAGAGACTACATTTTTGGTCCAATCTTAATGAAAACTGGTCAGAATATTTGTTTCCATGAAGTCACTATGTCAAACATGTTTACAATGTTATGGTGTGTTTAGGTGAGCGACCTAGGGCCATCTTGGCCCTCTTGTTTTTCTTTTCATTTTTAATTTTCAATCAATATTTATAATCAACATGTGAAGTTTTGTGTCCTCTCCCGTTCCCCTGCACCCACACCCCCTAAAAAAATAAATATATACATATATCTATATATAGATATATATATTTCCATTCCTTTTTTTTTTTTTTTTTTTTTTTTTTTTTAAATGTTCAAGCCTTCAACATTTTAAGTTGTGGCTGCACAAACCTTGCCCTCAGCCATGTTCAAGGTATCTTACCTGTGTTCTCTTAAGGACATCTGTTCTTTTAAGTTCAAATGTACATGAACTTGTTAAACAGCAACACCTGGTGCCAAACCACTCAAAGCAGTTAAACTTCAAGCTCACATTTCAATTAACTGCATTTAATTTTAAAAGCTAAGCTTATTACAGTAAGCATATCCCATTCAAAATAAATTCTTAAGTCGGGATCAAAGTATCATACATTTATTATGTACTCTTTAATTAAACATTTGTTTTCTGTTAAATTGATTTTGACTAATGAAATTATTTGCTTCTTATTACATCCTTAACTTTTTGCTGGATATATTTTTTTGCCATTCCTCACCACAAACCCTTTTGGCGGGGGATACCAATTCATCGAATTTGCTTGTTTAGTTTGACATCGCAGCAACACATTTACAAGTTATATGGAGACTTTCCAGCTTTTGATAGTGGAGGAAAACCCCAGGTGCCCCTCCAGGCATTATTAGTCCCCGACTGGTTGAAAACCAGTTTCAGGGACTATAGGAATGCACTTTTCCGTCATTCCGTCCGTCTGTCCGCAATTTGTGTCCGGTCCATAACTCTGTCATACATGAAGGGATTTTAATATTACTTGGCACAAATGTTCCCCACTCAGGTCAAGGTCACTTTTACTAAAAATAGATAAAATGGTTCCCAGTAAATAACCAGTTTTGATTTTGCAATCAATTTTAATCCAACTTGCACACAACTTGTATTGGCATAATATCTCGGTTCCTTTTGAAAACTGGCAAGATCCCATCTTGGGTTCCAGAGTTATGGCCCCTTAAAGGGCCGAAATATGCTATTTTGGCTTGTGAACAAGATAGAGACCAGCATTTTTTTAGGAAATTTTTGGTCGATTCTATAAAACTGTATAACAGATAAGATCTGATCAATGTTTTTAGGTGCTTAAGTTGCATTTTAAAACATTTTAATCTTAATCCTGTTGAACACAATTGATTCTGCCTTTCCGACGAGTGTAAATTGTCCATGCAGTCTGATCATGATCTGCATTGTTTGCCATATATCGATCAGTATCTTTTTTGTAAGCACCCTTAGCTTTAAACAGTTACCGGTACTGTCCAAAAGGAAAGATTGGAAAAGTTCATTTTAGAAATTCTGCAATGTAAACAAAAAATTATATATAGATTTATAGTAACTTTATTCAGTTATTACAGTATGGTTTGAGCAGAGGAAGTGGAATTTGGACGAAATTTTATACTGGCGAGTTTCTTTAATGTGAATAATCTGCAGGTTTTTTTTTTACATTCTTACTAATAGATTTTTTGCAAATGAACAGAAGCTAACATTGATTGGAAAAAAATCTATTTCACCCTTTTGAATCTATACTGAAAAATACTTTTTACTCATCAACATGAAAATGAAAATCATAGCTGTTGAAAGAATGTTATAACCTATCTCTAGTTGTTTTCTCCATCAGTGGTAATGATTGCCATCAATCCAATAAAGGCTGGCTCTTTAATCTACTCAAATGTATCCTCAAAATATCTCTTTTCACACTTAAAATCTTCAATAAACAAGTTCCTGTCTTATCATCATATTATGTCAGTATCAGCACTCACGAATTAACACAATCTAAAAATAGCACAGTACACACCTGTTTGCAGAATGTCATCAGTGCGTAACCTTGTTAAACTTTTATCAATATACCAGTAGAGTGATAAATTATGTCAGGCACAGTGTGTAATTAGGGATTAAGTTTGATATAGGAAACCATTAGCTTGGAATTTTGGATTTCCGAGAGAAATAAGTGATTTCCGTATGTTCGGGAAATGGACAAAAAATCCGTGAGACTACCGGACGATCCGGGAAACTTGACATGTATGGATTTCAATCAAACTTTCACACAACTTGTATTGGCATAATATCTCATTTCAAAAACTGGACAGATCCCATCATGGGTTCCTTAAAGGGTCAAAATTTTATTGATTTTCTTTGGTGTGGGATAAAAGTTAACTGGTTGGGTATTGCAAGGTGAATGACGTAATTTGACATAATTCTACTCCAAGTAAAATGTACTTCAGATTTTTTTAAGTGGATTTTCGTTTTGTAGCTGAATAACAGTAAGTCTGGTGATTTTAATAAAATGCTGACTGTTACTATAAATTTAAAAAACAATAAAATATTTTTTGTTAAATAAGATGATTTCTAATCAATCTAGTGGTCCTTTTCTTTAAATTCTATTACTTTATGCACTGTTCTGAACTAATTAGTATGGTGATGATAGTAATGATTATGATGATGATAGTGATGATGGTATTGAAGGTCACTGTACAAACTGAAAATATGTAGGACTCCAAGAAAATTTAAGAGGCCGACTCCATAATCTGAATGTTAGGCAGTCCTGACTCCATGAAACTGAATCATAATGGAAGCCCTGCAAGGGTACTGAACTCCATGTATGGACCAATTACTTTTAATATTTAAAACATTTGAAACTGAGTAATATTACAAAATCTTGAACTATTAAATAAAAAGTATGTGTAAGTTTGAATGTAGTACCTTTGCTGATTGTTTTTAAAATTCGCAATTTAAATCTTAAAGTCTACCTCAAATTACTTTCAAAGTTGTAACCAGATATGGAGTTCAGTAACTTTTAAGAGACCCCCTTGGGACTGTCTGGCATGTATAGTGAAAAATGGCCCATGTCGGAGCATAAATGAAAAATGGAGAAATCATAAAAGAAAAAAGTGAAAAGTTATTTCCGTCTTCCTTAACCCTTACAGTGGTACAACCGATTGGTTTTGCCTTTGCGACCAGTGCAGACCTAGATCAGCCTGCACATCCGTGCAGACTGATCATGGTCTGCACTGTTCGCTATTCAGTCAGTACATTTTGAGTGAACACCCCTTCGAATGATAAATGGTATTGCCCAAATTGAATGATGGACCTGTCCATTTTAGAAACTTAGCGTGCTAAGGGTTAAAAGGTGAGAAACACAATATGCATAGGATGTGACAACAATACTACACTACACTATATATAATCACACCAACACCAGAAACAGAATACAATGCCAGGCGTGTTTAGTCTCTATTTATTAGCAAGCTATATATATGTTTAAAGCAGGCAAGCAACATGCAAAACATTTCAAGTATTTAATAGTTTCTACAACATAATATTATAACATACAACATGGAGGCTTTAATAAAGAAAGTGGGAATAAAATGCTTCAAATTGGGAAAATAACTTGTCTGATTTATCTAGACTGTGTTGTGAATCTACATTTGCCTGAAACAACAATTTTTTTTTTAACCCAGTGGCACTTTTTACAAAATAAAATTTTTTGTGTTTTTTTTTCTTTTTTTTTTTTTTTTCCGGTGCTAACATTTTCCTACTTTATTTTTATTTTTATTCCCTCCTCCTAATGCTCATTTTTGGAAAATCTCCCGTAACCCAAGTTATTAAAAAACTCTGGCCCTAGGGTCATATATGGCCCTGCCCCCGGGGTCACATGGTTTATATAAACTAACATAGGGAAAAACTTTGAAAATCTTCTTATCGAAAACCAAAGGGCTTAGGGCTTTGATATTTGGTTTGCAACATCATCTAGTGGTTCTCTACCAAGATTGTTCAAATTATGCCCCTGGGGTGAAAAGAGGCCCCACCCTGGGGGTCCCAAGTTTTGCATAGACTTATATAGGGAAAAAAACTTTAAAAATCTTCTTGTCTTAAAACACAAGACCTAGGCCTTTGACAAGGTTTTTATTTATTTTTTCTTCAAATCGCTCCTGGACCCCTCCAAAAATAGGTGAAATAAAAAAAAAAAATTTTGCCTGCTTGCTCCCAAACTTTTTGGAAAAAATCCAATGATCAAGAAATTAATTTGATGTGGCCTAGGCAAATTTCTTAAAAACTACTTGACTGGTAGCTTTCAAACTCCTCACAAGCCCTCAATTCACAGAGTAGGTTTCATAAGTCTGGCTTACATTTTGTTCAAGTTATGCCCCTTTTGAACTTTTGATAAAGCTTTTGTATGTAAATTAGGATTTTGTAGAAGAGTTTCAAATAGTCAAGCACACTGTCATAAGACTGATCTGCTTTGTTTATTTCTGGTAAATGTTGCTACCTCAGAGGTATCATTTGCTCTTTTACTCCTTTTTAAAAAGAGGCAGATCCAGTTTTTCAACTGGACAAGATTAAAGTATACACACCTTAATTGTTGGCTTGTGATAGAAGTCTATAAAATTTTTTGAATAATTTTCCTATAAAAAAAACACAAAAAAAACAAAAAAACATTGCTGTGTTGAACATAATATTTGTCAGAGAAATATAGAATAATGCATCTGCTGTTCATTTGGTGAATCCTCACAGTTCTAGTTCATTTTCAGAGCAATACCTTGATCAGAGTTGCACTGCTACTTCCCAGTGTTGGTTTGCAAATGGTGACTGTAGAACCTCCACTTGTTTATGTAAGACTGGATACCATCAGACAGGGACTGCCTCCACAGGCACTTGTACAAGTAAGTTTCATTGCTGTAAATAAGAAATAAGGTAACTAATAGTTTTATAGGCATGATAATGTATTACATATACTTATCTTATCCATGCAGTCATGTAATTGCAAAGTACTACAACCGCCTTTGATTTTAAAACAATACATCTTCAGCAAACCATTTGTTTTAAACAGAACGTCAGTTGGGACAAACATGCACAGCTTTGGGTCAGTGTTCAGCTGGGAATGCAGTTTGTAGTGGAACCTGTCAGTGTCAGTCTGGATATTATGATACAAATGGATCAGGAACTGGAGGATCTTGTAATGCAAGTAAGTTTTTTAATTGACATCAACCCAGTTTATCAGTCTTACCTTGATTTATAATGCACTATCTTAGAAGAAGGGAGGTGTATTATTATGCTGATGTAGGGAGGTCTGGTATTAGATAACTTGGTTTCCTAATAATAAATGGAGAACACATGGGCATATTGCTGTCAAACTTCATAGGGTGATTACTGGTGGTAAGCAGACCTCTTACTTTTGTGGTCAGAGTTTAAGGTGGTACTGACTGTTACTGAAAACATCTTCCAATCTATAACAGGAAAACACTTGGACCTATGGCCATCAGACTTCTTAGGATTATTATGAGTAGTGAGTATATAATCTATAGTTTTTTGGGTCAGTACGTCCATGGACAAAGTCACAGTGACCTTCACGGCTACTAAACGCTAGCGCCACCACCAAATTGTGGTGATAAGGAAAAGAGCTATCGACATTTCCGTGGTGCAGCTATCGCCCGTTTCTACTTGTAAACACGTGAGTAAATTTTATATTTTATCTTATATTTTTATTGATAGAACCTTTTTCGAAAATCGGAGAATGTAGTTCCGTGTAACAACACTTTAACTAGCAGTTGGCTGTGATTTCATTAAAATATTATGCAAATTGTGGTGCCAGGAGCTTTTCTCCCGAATTTGACAGTGGCATATTTTCATATCGGCTAGTATTCGAACACCATTCCGATGATAAGACACACTGTAAGAACATACCTGAGCATGCAAATCGTGTAGAATTGAATTACACGTATTCCCATACACCAAAGAATTATGAAAAACAAAGTAAAAAGTTAAAACACGACTATTTTTGAAAATGATGGCGCTATCACTCAAGTGGTGGCGATATACAGTAGTGGTGGCGCTGTTGTATATGATTAGTGGCTGGTATATTCAATTTTAATATATGAAAATGTCTGATTGCAAGCCACGGAAATTTCTACAATAATTGATATTATCAACCTATCCCACACTACACCCAAATTACGTTACTCAACAAAATACATGTAGTAACCTCTACATGATCGCAAAATAATCTACATGTATATGGATTCAGATTGTACATCTAAGCTCTATTGATTAATCATATTTAATAGATTGGAATTGAAAATGTACTGTACTCACTTTTCAGAAAGAATTGTGAAAGTAAGGTCTTTTGTTTACAATGCATGCAAACTACGTATAATAACAAAGGCAAGTAACTTTCAGAATCTTAATATAACAAATAAATTCTACACAAATCTTTGTTTGAAATAAAAGTATTGCTACTATTTTTCACGACCTGAATTTAAAGTACCCTTACGTTTGTATTTAGGTAGAATATTTAAGGTTAGAAATAATTCTACATTAACATTTTAAACAAAGGAAAATATTTACTTTGACTACAAGAGTCCCAAGGGTCTGTGAGTATTTTGTTCCTTTTTTTCTTGGATAGAGAATGTTTCATAAAGGTAAATAAACTATGATACTATGATCGCGTTTTTCTTTCTTTAATAACATAATTCCTTGCAGGAATATTATCAGTTAGACAATGTTGGTGTTTGTTTTGTTCCGGATGCGTCAGCAGTTCGTATTACTGAATGCCGTAACAGCGCCACCACTACTGTATAGCGCCATCACTAGAGTTATAGCGCCACCACTTTTAAAAATCCTGGAATATTTCTTCTAACCCGAGATTCTGTTATTCATGGTGTGTGCGTATATAGTTATTTATCATTTCTACACCATTTGCATGCGCAGGTATGTTCTTACAGTGAGTCCATTCATCGGAATGGTGTTCGAATACTGGCCGATATGAAAATGTGCCACTGTCAGATTCGGGAGAAAAGCTCCTGACACCACAATTTGCATATTATTTTAATGAAATAACAGCCAACCGCTAGTTAAGGTGTTGTTACACGGAACTACATCCTCCGATTTTTGAAAAAAAGTTCTATCAATTAAAATATAAGATAAAATATAAATTTTACTCACGTGTTTACCAGTAGAAACGGGCGATAGCTGCACCACGGAAATGCCGATAGCTCTTTTCCTTATCACCATAATTTGGTGGTGGCGCTAGCGTTTAGTAGCCGTGACCTTGAGAACAGGGTTCGCACAGGCCTTGAAAAGTCCTTGAATTTGATGGTAGTCATTGAAAACTCCTTGAAAATGACAAAACCCCTAAAAACCTGGAAAAGTACTTGAATTTTGAAAAAAAACTGCTTGAATTTGACCTTTCACTCCTTGAAAACATTCTTTCCATAACTTTGCTTTGCAAATAGAATTTATAAGACTTAAAATAAATCAGAGAAAATGAAAATAAATTCTTGAAATTGCTGTATCAGGTCACTCATTGATTTCCCCGTATGGTATGATAGTGGTCTACAGCCACTTTTTTATCGATATTTACACAGAGTGCTATTTCTACTGTATCACCGTTTGTATGTTTCTGTTTCTGTTAAAATAGTAATTTTTTGGCTGAGGCTATCCGCACGACCGTCGTGCCGATAATTTTTCTTATCCGCATGACCGTCGTGCCGATCATTTTCGTTATTCGCACGACGGTCGTGCCGATTATTTTCGTTATTCGCACAACGATCTGCTGACATAACTGGAAAGTCATGTCGATTATTTTTGTTACTGATACAACTAAAAATACTGTATACATATGTGAAATTTAGTTAATCTTTTCTGAGGTTTTCCCTTTTTTCCTTGGAGATTTTTTTTCAACTTTTTAACAAAAAGTTGCAAAGCCTTAAACATGGTCAGTGATATTAGAAATCAACTTACTGATGCTCTAAAGACATAACCCCCTTATTTGTATTCATTTTTGACACAAAAATAATTTCCGAAAAGTCTCACTTAAAAAAATCCGATCTAGACCTACCCACCCTATTTTTAGCTCACCTGAGCACAAAAGTGCTCGGGGTGAGCTATTGTGATCGTCCGGCGTCCGGCCGGCCATCCACACTTTCCTTTAAACAACATCTCCTCCTAAACCACAAGGCCAATTTTTATGAAACTTCACAGGGATGTTCCATGGATGGTCCTCTTTAAAAATTGTTCAAAGAATTGAATTCCATACTGAACTCTGGTTGCCATGGCAACCGAAAGGAAAAACTTAAAAAATCTTCTAGTCCGAAACCGCAAGGCGTAGAGCCTCGGTATTTGGTTGTGGCATCATCTAATGGTCCTCTATGAAGATTGTTCAAATTGTGCCGCTGGGGTGAAAAGAGGCCCTGCCCTGGGGGGTCCCAACTTTTACATAGATTTATATAGGAAAAAACTTTAAAAATCTTCTTGTCTGAAACCACAAGACCTAGGCCTTTGATATTTGGTATGTAGCATTGCCTTGTGGTCCTCTACCAAGATTGTTCAAATTATTACCCTCGGGTGAAAAGAGGCCCTGCCCCGGGGGTCCCAAGTTTTACATAGACTTATATAGGAAAAAACTTTAAAAATCTTCTTACGTGTAACTGCAAGGCCTAGGCTTTTGATATTTGGTAGGTTGCATTGCCTAGTGGTCCTCTACCAAAATTGTTCAAATTATGCCCCTGGGATGAAAAGAGGCCCTGCCCTTGGTGTCCCAAGTTTTATATAGACTTATATAGGAAAAAACTTTAAAAATCTTCTTGTCTGAAAGTTCAAGGCCTAGGCCTTTCCCATAGACTCCATTATGAAAAATTTGTTTTGAAAAACCAGAGTTCAGTCAAGTTCTACATTGTAGAAAAAAGTCAATCCGAATGTGCAGAACTACCTTAGAAATATTGTTATTGTCATAAAAACTTGTCATGCTGTCTTGGAACATCAAATTGGTGCGGGAAATCCAACGAACAGGTAATCAATTTGGTGCGGTCTTAGGGTCAAATATGGCCCTGCCCCGGGGGTCACATGGTTTATATAGACTTATGTAGGGAAAACTTTGAAAATCTTCTTGTACAAAACCACAAGGCCTAGGGCTTTGATATTTGGTATGTAGCATCATCTGGTGGTCCTCTACCAAGATTATTCGAATTATCCCTCTAGGGTCAAATATGGCCCCGCCCCAGGGGTCTCAAGTTTTACATAGACTTATATATGAAAAAAAGTTTAAAAATCTTCTTGTCTGAAACCACAACACTTAGACCTTTGATATTTGGTTTGTAGCATTGTCTTATGGTCCTCAACCAAAAATTTTGAAATTGTTTCCCTTGGGTGAAAAGAGGCCCTGCCCAGGGTATCCAAAGTTTTATATAGACTTATATCGGAAAAAAACTTTAAACATCTTCCTGTCTGAAACCATACAAGATATGCTTTTGATATTTGGTATGATGCATTGTCTTGTAGTCCTCTACCAAAATTGTTCAAATTATGCCCCTGGGGTTAAAAGAAGCCCCACCCTGGGGTAACTTAGTTACTACGCGAGTTATATAGGAAAAAAATAGTTAAAAAATCATTTGATTCTATTTCCAAGACTGTTTAATAATAATTACCTGATGAACCCAAGTAATATGATGTCACTTGACTTTGACTTTGACCTACTGACCTACTTTCTTGTTTTTTAAGATACAGCCTTGAAATTTTGATGACATACACCAGTTGTAAAACTGAATATCATTGACCATGAATGTGACCTACTGACTTTCTTAATATTTTATCATCCGTTTGATCTTTGAAACATATAGCTCATATTACTCAGGCGAGCGATCCAGGGTCATCATGACCCTCTTGTTAAAACTGCTCCTAGTTTTTCCTAGTTTTTCTAAATTGCTCCTAGTATTCCTAGTTTTTCATTTGCAGCATTATGTCTGAAAGTTTCAATTTTGTGTTTTAAATGTGTTTTGAAGATTTTCTTGCAGAAAACAATGTAGATCATGAAAAGTACTTGAATTTTGTATTGGATGTTCTGTATCAACCATGGTAGGTCTAAGATCAAGGACACAGTGATCAGTAACTAATGCTTAGACCTTTGACTGTTAAACTTCATAGGATGTCTGTGGTCAGTAGATGGTCCCTTCTGTTTTTGTATCAAAGCCCAAATATCAAGATCTCTGTCCTTTTTCTGAGCAATAACTGGAGAAAATTTTGACTTTGACAATTAAATTAAAATAGGGCGATACTAGTTAGTTGTGTTGGAAATAAAACAAGGTACACATTTATAAACTTTAATTCTTTAATTCATTAACTGAGCTGAAAATATTTCATTCATTCACAGTTTCCACTTCATGAATTCACAAATTCACGAATTCTGCTTCCTGATTTCACAATTCCACTTCATGAATTCACAAATTCACAATTTCTGCTTGCAGATTTCACAATTTTCACTTCACGATTTCATGATTAAACTTCACGATTTCTTGATTTCACGATTTCCACTTCAAGAATTCACGATTTCTTGATTTCTCACGTTTTCTTGATTTCACATGAAATCGTGAAGTTTAATCGTGAATTCGTGAAGTGGAAATCGTGAAATCAAGAAATTGTGAAATTTTGAAGTTTAATCGCGAATTCTTGAAGTGGAAACCATGAAATCAGGAAGCAGAAATCGTGAATTCATGAAGTGGAAATCATGAAATCAAGAAGCAGAAAGCATGAAATAATGAAGTTGAAATGTCACCACGGGTTTTCGTAGTAGCTAAGTGTACTGACTTCTTTTTATGTTATTGTTTTCTTTGTTTTTATTTCAAAACGTCACAATATTGTGCGATACCTATATATCTGCGCTCTGTTGATAATCACGTGATGTTTGCTGAAGGGAATTCCATTTCTTTTATAAACTGGTGTAGCAGTCAGTTTTTCCCCAGTCAGTTTTTTCACTGACTGGGGAAAAACTGACCGCTACACCGGTTTATAAAAGAAACGGGAAAAAACTGACTGGGGAAAAACTGACTGCTACACCGGTTTATAAAAGAAACGGAATTGTGGGTTCCTCCCCCTTGTCAGTTTTCCTGGCTTAAGTCAATTATTTCCCCGGTCAGTGAATTGGAACTGGTTATTCTTGGTTATTCTTAACTAGCCTATTTTTTTTATTTCCGATAGTCAGTTTTCATTTAAATTTCATATTAAATAACAAATATGTTTCATATTTTGTGTAAATTAAAGAAATGTATTTAAATGAACTTATTAAAATAACTTCTGTTATATTTTTTTGATTGATGGCCTTTTTCCTGTTTCAGTTTCTTCTAAGGTAAAGAAATTACTGCTGGTCAGTTCTTTTCCCACCTAGCCGGTATTTGACCAGTAAGGTGGGGGAAGTAAATTGACCAGTCAGTACTTTCCCCCCTAGCCAGTACTTGACCTGTCTGGTGGGGAGAATAAATTGACCTGTCAGTTCTTTCCCCACTAGCCAGTACTTGACTTAACTTAGGTTATCTCGAAGCAAAACCCTTGATTCCATGATCGAAATTCAAGATACCGAGTTTCAGCTGTATATATGTTTATTTATGCTAGATAATTCTTTGCAAATTTCCCATCAACCATGGTGTTTGAGAGAGGTCTTTGTGTACAATGTTGTTTCTTGTTACTCACTTCAGCATTATTAAACTGCATGCCAGACGATTTTGCTTCATATGCAGGATTTGGTTTTGTGATCTTGCCAGAAAATATGGTAAACTGTAGTGTAGCTCAGGATTATGACATATATCAAAAAATATACCTCCTAAAAGATATGTAATACTAGTAAACAAAATTAATTCTTATATTATAGAGAAAGGTCTTGGTAAGCCATGTACAGAAAATTTAAATGAGTGTGCTGATTCTGCTGCGCAATGTCTGGATGGTAACTGTACATGTGGTGACAATTACTATGATTCAAATGGTTTTACTGAAGGTGGAAACTGTGTTAGTGGTAAGTGTGAACATTATAACATTTAATAAACATTTGTCCAGTATTTATATTATACTAATTTGCATAATCAAGGTCTCAATATTTAAGATTTGTCAAGACCAGCAGATTGAAGCGTTGTCGTACACCCCATTTATGATGCAAGTTGGGCACCAGGTCTAAAAATCTATAGGTTATACATATTCTGTACCATTGGCATTAATGGCAATTCTAATATGCACACTATGCACATGTATGATAAATAGAAATTTTGATAAATCAGATGTAGCAGACTACATAACTTTCATTTACAAGTATTTTGTATTTTCACCTAAAGCACTTCCCAAAAGCTGCATCTGTAACATTTGTTGTGTATATAAGTTGTAAAGCTACAACAATCCCTATGATTTGTTTTGACTCAACTCTAAATAGTTTGTTTATCATTCCTTTTACAAATCATAGAGCAATTATGTCTCCCACCACACAGTGGTGTGGGAGACATATTGATTTACTATAAGACCATAAGACCTCGGCCAAGTTCGATAACTAGCCAAATCGGTCCAGGCGTCTTGGAGTTATGGCCTTTGAATTACCAAAAATCGGTCTTTTTACTCTTGTCCGCACTCTAATTCGAATATTTCTCATCCAATCTTCACCAAACTTAAACAAAATGTGTTTGACCATGAGACCTCGGCCAAGTTCGATAACTAGCCAAATCGGTCCAGGCATTTTGGAGTTACGGCCCTTGAATTATCGAAAAATTGGCCTTTTTACTCATGTCAGCACTCTTAATCAAACATTTCTTATCCGATCTTCACCAAACTTGAACAAAATGTGTTTGGCCATAAGACCTTACCCAAGTTCGATAACTAGCCAAATCCGCCCAGGCACTATTGATTTATGGCCCTTGGATTACTGATTGGATCCACTCATCCAGACCATCTAATTGGATCCACTCGTCTAAAACATCTAGAGAAACTAACATTTTTCATAGGGGCAGTTGTGGGAGACATGCGCTTTTCTAAAAAGCATCTCTAGTTTTCTTTTGAATTTCTCCTGTTTGAATTTCGAAAATATTTGATTTATCTCGTCTTTGTAGCTCACTTTGTTCCAGTGGAGCTATTAGTATAGGTGGATAGTCTGGCATCAGTATTTTTTTCTCTCAAATACTATCAATTGTCCTGGCATGAATGCAATGGGGTGCATTGCAACTAAAAAAAAACATTATGATTATTATACCCCCACCAAACATGTTTGGAGGGGGGTATATAGGAGTCAGTTTTGTCGCGTCCCGTCCCGTCCCGAAATCTATTATCTCAGTTATTACTAAATGGATTTGATTCAAACTTAAAATAGATATTCCACCTTATCACCCACATCATGTGACACAAGGTGCATAACTCTGACACCAAGTTTTCATGAATTATGTCCCCTTTTACTTAGAATTTAAGGTTAATTTTGTTGTATTTTCACTATATCTCAGTTATTACTAAATGGATTTGATTCAAACTTAAAATAGTTGTTCCACCTCATCACCCACATCATGTGACATAAGGTGCTTAACTCTGACATCAATTTTTTATGAATTATGTCCCCTTTTTACTTTAAATTTAAGGTTGATTTTGATGTATTTTCACTATATCTCAGTTATTACAAAATGGATTTGATTCAAACTTAAAATAGATGTTCCACCTCATCACCCACATCATGTGACACATGGTGCATAACTCTGACACTAATTTTTCATGAATTATGCCCCTTTTTACTTAGAATTATGTCTCCCACCACACAGTGGTGTGGGAGACATATTGATTTACTCCAGTCTGTGTGTGTGTGTGTGTCTGTCACAAAGCTTGTCCGCACTCTAAGTCGAACATTTCTCATCCAATTTTCACCAAACTTGAACAAAATGTGTTTGACCATAAGGGCTCGGCCAAGTTCGATAACTAGCCAAATCGGTCCAGGCGTCTTGGAGTTATGGCCCTTGAATTACCAAAAATCGGTCTTTTTACTCTTGTCCGCACTCTAATTCAAACATTTCTCATCCGATCTTCACCAAACTTGAACAAAATGTGTTTGACCATGAGACCTCGGCCAAGTTCGATAACTAGCAAAATCGGTTTAGGCATTTTGGAGTTACGGCCCTTGAATTATAAAAAAATTGCGAGTTTTACTCTTGTCCGTACTCTAAGTCGAACATTTCTCATCCGATCTTCACCAAACTTGAACAAAATGTGTTTGACCATGAGACCTCGGCCAAGTTCGATAACTAGCCAAATCGGTCCAGGCATTTTGGAGTTACGGCCCTTGAATTATCGAAAAATTGGCAGTTTTACTCTTGTCCGCACTCTAAGTCAAACATTTCTCATCCGATCTTCACCAAACTAAAACAAAATGTGTTTGACCATGAGACCTCGGCCAGGTTTGATAACTAGCCAAATCGGTCTAGGCATTTTGGAGTTACGGCCCTTGAATTACCGAAAAATCCGCCTTTTTACTCTTGTCTGCTCTCTTAATCCAACATTTCTCATCCGATCTTCACTAAACTTGAACAAAATGTGTTTGGCCATAAGATCTTAGCCAAGTTCGATAACTAGCCAAATCCACCCAAGCACTTTTGATTTATGGCCCTTGAATTACTGATTGGATCCACTCATCCAGACCATATAATTGGATCCACTCGTCTAAACCATCTAAAGAAACTAGACATTTTACATAGGGGCAGTTGTGGGAGACATGCGCTTTTCTCAAAAGCATCTCTAGTTTAAGGTTAATTTTGATGTATATTCACTGTATATCAGTTACTACTAAATGGATTTGATTTAAATTTAAAATAGGTGTTCCACCTCATCACCCACATCATGTGACACAAGGTGCATAACTCTGATATCAATTTTTCTTGAATTATGTCCCTTTTTACTTAGAATTTAAGGTTAATTTTGATGTATTTTCAATATATCTCATTCTGATTGGCTTAGAGCCAAAGGGAAGTAACCTTTTTTAGCTCACCTGTCACATAGTGACAAGGTGAGCTTTTGTGATCACCCTTCGTCCGTCGTCTGTGCGTCCGTGCGTGCGTCCGTCCGTCAACAATTTCTTGTCTGCACGATAGTGGTTTCATTTATGATTTTATTTTAACCAAACTTGCACACAACTTGTATCACCATAAGATCTCGGTTCCTTTCTTGAACTGGCCAGAACCCATTATCTGTTCCAGAGTTATGGCCCCTGAAAGGGCCAGAATTAGCTATTTTGACCTTGTCTGCACAATAGCAGCTTCATTTATGATTTTATTTTAACCAAACTTGCACACAACTTGTATCATCGTAAGATCTTGGTTCCTTTCTTGAACTGGCCAGATTCCGTTATGGGTTCCAGAGTTATGGCCCCTGAAAGGGCCAGAATTAGCTATTTTGACCTTGTCTGCACAATAGCAGCTTCATTTATGATTTGAATTGAATCAAACTTGCAAAAAACTTGTGTCACCATAAGATCTCGGTTTCTTTCTTGAACTGGCCAGATCCCTTTATGGGTGCCAGAGTTATGGCCCCTGAAAGGGCCAAAATTGGCTATTTTGACCTTGTCTGCACAATAGCAGCTTCATTTATGATTTGATTTTAACCAAACTTGCACACAACTTGTATCACCACAAGATCTTTGTTCCTTTCTTAAACTGGCCAGATTCCTTCATGGGTTCCAGAGTTATAGCCCCTTAAAGGTCCAGAATTGGCTATTTTGGCTTTTGCAGCCATAAAGAGACTTCATTTATGGTTTGATTTGATACAAACATCCAAAATATCTTCAACAACAATAAATATTGGATTCCATGACGAACCTGTCAGATCCAGTCGTAGGTTTCAGAGTTATTATACGCCCGAAGGGACGTATTATGTTATGACGCTGGTGTCCGTCTGTCCGTCTGTCCGTCCGTCTGTCCGTCCGTCCGTCTGTCCGTCTGTCCGTTAGCAATTTCGTGTCCGCTCTGTAACTCTTGAACCCCTTGAAGGATTTCAAGGAAACTTGACACAAATGTTCACCACACCAAGACGACGTGCAGAGCGCATGTTCCGGATGTCTCGCTTCAAGGTCAAGGTCACACTTAGGAGTCAAAGGTCATATCAGTTTGTTTCGTGTCCGCTCTGTAACTCTTGAACCCCTGGAAGGATTTCAAAGAAACTTGACACAAATGTTCACCACACCAAGACGACGTGCAGAGCGCATGTTCCGGATGACTTGCTTCAAGGTCAAGGTCACACTTAGGGGTCAAAAGTCATATCAGTTTGTTTCGTGTCCGCTCTGTAACTCTTGAACTGCTGGAAGGATTTGAAAGAAACTTTGCAGAAATGTTCACCACATTGCAACGATGTGCAGAGCGCATGTTCCAGATGACTCGCTTCAAGATCAAGGTCACACTTAAGGGTCAAAGGTCATATATGACTTTGCTTTGTGTATATTGCTCTGCATTGCAGTGCTCTTGTTTTTATTTGGCAGATCTCTTTTTTTGTACTTACAATAAATTTTTTTTGAATTACTTCCCTTTTATGTTACTATAAATAGCTTATTTTGAAACTTTTTTATTATTTATTATAGGGAAAAACCGAGACCACTTTTCTGTGGTACAACATGGATGGTACCTCCAATTTTAAGGTGTATTTTTACATACCTGTACCTGATAAGGATTTTTTTGTAGACTTTGAATTTTTTTTTTGTGGACTTAGATTTTTTTTTTGAAGTTTTCCTTTTGTTGCTCCAGTCCTTTGGGGCTTCAACAGTCAAGTTCTCCCATCCTATGATGTAAGCCTTTGGGCGTATATTGCCCCGCTTGGCAGCGCTCTTGTTTTATTAGCCCACCATCATCAGATGGTGGGCTATTCAAATCACTCTGCGTCCGTGGTCCGTCGTCCTTCCGTCCTTCCGTCCGTCCGTCAGTCCGTCCGTCCTTCCGTCCGTTAACAATTTCTCGTTATCGCATCTCCTCAGAAACTACATGGGGGATTTTGACCAAACTTTGTCAGAATGATGTATTGGTACCGTAGTTGTGTCCCCCTGAAAATCAGACTGGTTCAACAATTTTTTAGTAAGTTATGGGCCTTTGTTTATTTCTATAATTTACATAGATTTATATAGGGAAAAACTTTGAAAATCTTCTTGTCCAAAACCACAGAGCCTAGGGCTTTGATATTTGGTATGAAGCATCATCTAGTGGTCCTCTACCAAGATGATTCAAATATTTCCTTGGGGTCTAATATGGCCCGCCCTGGGGGTCACATGGTTTATATAGACTTATATAGGGAAAAACTTTGAAAAACCTCTTGTTCAAAACCACAGGGCCTAGGGCTTTGATATTTTGTATATGACATCATCTAGTGGTCTTCTACTAAGATTGTTCAAATTATCCCCCTAGGGTCAAATATGGCTCCGCCCTGGGGGTCACATGGTTTACATAGACTTACATAGGGAAAAACGTTGAAAATCTTCTTGTCCAAACCACAAAGCCTAGGGCTTTGGCATTTGTAATGTAGCATCATCTAGTGGTTCTCTACCAAGTCTGTTCAAATTATCCCCCTAGGGTCAAATATGGCCCTGCCCTGGGGGGTCACATGGTTCATATAGACTTATATAGGGAAAAGCTTTTAAAATCTTCTTGTCAATAGCCTACAACATTCAAATTTGGACCACATGTATGGTTTTGAGTGGCAAGATAAACCTTGACATGAGTTGACCTTGATTTTGACCTAGTGACCTACTTTCACATTTCTGTAGCTACAGCCTTCAAATTTGGACCACTTGCATAGTTTTGTGCACTGAAAAAAACTTTGACCTTGACTTTGACCTAGTGACCTACTTTCACATTTTTGAAGGTACAGGCTTCAAATTTGGACCACACGCATAGTTTTGTGTTCCGAATTGGAATTTGACCTTGATTTTGACCTACTGACCTACTTTCACATTTCTCAAGCTACAGCCTTCAAATTTGGACCACATGCATAGTTTTGTGTACCGAAACAAACTTTGACCTTTACATTGACCTAGTGACCTACTTTCACATTTTTGAAGGTACAGGCTTCAAATTTGGAACACATGCATAGTTCTGTGTTCCGAAATAAAATTTGACCTTGATTTTGACCTAGTGACCTACTTTCACATTTCTCGAGCTACAGCCTTCAAATTTGGACCACATGCATAGTTTTGTGTACCGAAATGAACTTTGACCTTAAGATTGACCTAGTGACCTACTTTCACATTTCTGTAGCTACAGGCTTCAAATTTAGACCACATGCATAGGATTGTGTACCGAAACAAACTTTGACCTTGACATTGACCTAGTGACCTACTTCCACATTTTTGAAGGTACAGGCTTTAAATTTGGACCACATGCATAAATTTGTGTTCTGAAGTGTAATTTGACCTTGATTTTGACCTAGTGACCTACTTTCACATTTCCTCCTTGAAATTGATCTAGTGACCTACTTTCACATTTCTCAAGCTACAGCTTTCGAATTTGGACCACATGCAAAGTGTTGTGTACGAAAATGAAATTTGACCAAGAGCTAGTCAGTAAGTCTTGAAATTTGGAACACTCAAAAATGGCACATTGGTGGGCGCCAAGATCACTCTGTGATCTCTTGTATCTGATGACCTCCCCTGATTGTAATCAAAATGGATTTATATCAGTAAGTACTTATAGGACTTATTTGAAATTTCTTTATTGTCATTAGTTGGACTGAGACAATCAGGGTAGATAACTATGGACTGATGTTATGTCAAATTACCTCCCTTTATTCAAATTAAAATGGGTATATCTCCATAACTAATGAAGATACTGATCTGAAATTTCATTTATGTCAACAGATGGACTTAAACAATCAGTGAAGATACATATTGACTGAATTTATGACAGATTACCTCCTTTATTTGGTTTGAAACGATCATATCATTTTGAGCAATGGTAATCAGGTGAGCAACACAGGGCCATCATGGCCCTCTTGTTTTAACTTTTGTACTGAGTTTCTTCCCCTTAAATTCCAGGAATTAGTCTATTTTTAGAAATCCTATTTTTAGATATTCAATATTTTTGGTATTTTTTTATTTTTTTTTTATTATCAGTCCTATGTAAAAACTGAATACATTTTTCTGTGGTAACATGGGTCGGTAAGACACTTTTTTGTATTCACTTTTAGTGTATCTCTAATATTAGACATTTTTTATATTTACCTCATCCCTCATCCAGGGCACATAATTATACTAGTATTACTTATATGTGGAAGCCCAGGATGAAGTACTCCAAAGATGAATAAACTTCTTTTTAAGTATTAAGCTTTTTTTACATTTTTATATTATTCTAAGTATTTTTAAGATTACTTATGGTTGCCATTCTTCTGTGACAAGACCGTATGGTGGGGGTATGAGTCACTCCTGTGACAGTTCTAGTTATGCCCCCCTTTGAAAAAGGAGGGGTATATTGTTTTGCAGATGTCGGTCGGTCGGTCTGTCGGTCGGTCGGTCGGAATGTAGACCAATCCGTTTCCGGATGATAACTCAAGAACGCTTGGGCCTAGGATCATGAAAGTTGATAGGGAGGTTGGTCATCACTAGCAGATGACCCCTATTGATTTTGAGGTCTGTATGTCAAAGGTCAAGGTCACAGTGACCCTGAATAGTAAAACGGTTTCCGGATGATAACTCAAGAACACTTGGGCCTAGGATCATGAAAGTTGATAGGGAGGTTGGTAATGACCAGCAGATGACCCCTATTGATTTTGAGGTCAGTATGTTAAAGGTCAAGGTCACAGTGACCCTGAACAGTAAAACGGTTTCCGGATGATAACTCAAGAACACTTGGGCCTAGGATCATGAAAGTTGATAGGGAGGTTGGTAATGACCAGCAGATGACCCCTATTGATTTTAAGGTCAGTATGTTAAAGGTCAAGGTCACAGTGACCCTGAACAGTAAAACGGTTTCTGGATGATAACTCAAGAACGCTTAGGCCTAGGGTCACGAAAGTCGATAGGGAGGTTGGTAATGACCAGCAGATGACCCCTATTGATTTTGAGGTCAGTATGTCAAAGGTCAAGGTCACAGTGACCAGGAACAGTAAAATGGTTTCCAGGCAATAACTCAAGAACGCTTGGGCCTAGTTTCAGGAAAATTGATAGTTAGGTTGGCCATGACCAGCAGATGACCCCTATTGATTTTGAGTTCATTAGGTCAAAGGTCAAGGTTACATTGGCCAGGAACAGTTAAATGGTTTCTGATCTTCTTGTCCAAAACCATAGGGCCTAGGGCTTTGATATTTGGTATGTAGCAAAATCTAGTGGTCTTCTACCAAGATTGTTCAGATTATTTCCCTGGGGTCAAATATGGCCCCACCCCTAGGGTCACATGGTTTATATAGACTTATATGGGAAAAAACTTTGAAAAACCTCTTGTCCAAAGCCACAGGGCCTAGGGCTTTGATATTTTGTATATGACATCATCTAGTGGTCCTCTACTAAGATTATTCAAATTATTCCCCTAGGGTCAAATATGGCTCCGCCGTTGGGGTCACATAGTTTACATATACTTATATAGGGAAAAACTTTGAAAATCTTCTTGTCCAAACCACAAAGACTATGGCTTTGGTAATTTGTAATGTAGCATCATTTAGTGGTTCTCTACCAAGTTTGTTCAAGTTATCCCTCTCGGGTCAAATATGGCCCCGCCCCAGAGGTCATATGGTTCATATAGACTTATACAGGGAAAAACTTAGAATCTTCATGTCCATAACTTACATCATTCAAATTTGGACCACATGTATAGTTTTGAGTGGCAAGATGAACCTTCACATGAGTTGACCTTGATCTTGACCTAGTGACCTACTTTCACATTTTTGAAGGTACAGGCTTCAAATTTGAACCACAAGCATAGTTTTGTGTACTGAAATGAACTTTGGTCTTGAGATTGACCTAGTGACCTACTTTCACATTTCTGAAGGTACAAGCTTCAAATTTGGACCACTTGCATAGTTTTGTGTTCCGAAATGGAATTTGTGTTTACAGTGAGCATATAATTTCTGTTCCTTGTGCAATTACTGAATGCATCAAGGGGGGCATTTCGTGTTCGACGAGCTCTTGTTATACTTATTGCTGATAAGGAATTATTAATAAAAATGAAACCACATTTATTGAGTAGTATTTCAGATTGTTCTAGCAATATTTTTTGTCATGAGATGAAGTTACTTTGGGTAGGGCATATTTCCCTTATAGCCCTTAATGCTGTGTTTAAAGGTAATTTTCAGAACATGAGTTTCGAGTTTTATTAAACATGTTAAATACAGAAGTCAGTTTAGACCAAAAACATTGTCGATTACCAAGTATTTACACTCAAATTATAACCAGAATATTTTTACAGAAGCAACAAAGTTTTCACTTTTTGTTTTTCCGGACCAGTAAATTTAAAAGTATTTATATTTTTAGCTCGATTATTCGAAGAATAGTCTAACTATTCTACTCACCCTGGTGTCGTCGTTGGCGTCGTCGTCTGCGTCACACCTTGGTTAAGTTTTTGCATGCAAGTATATACAGCTATCATTTAAAGTCATATAGCTTTGAAAGTTATTTTTTCTTTTTTCTAGATCAATTACCAATCTCACTGGGTGAAGTTCCATAACTCTGACATGTATTTTGAGCAAATTATGCCCCCTTTTGGACTTAGAAAATTCTGGTAAAGTTTTACATGCAAGTTACTGTCTCCAAAACTAATGCAGATATTGAATTGAAACTTAATATGTGTCTTCGGGGTTATAAAACTAGTTGATAGCATCAAGTCCCATAACTTTGACCTGCATTTTAGCCAAATTATGCCCCCTTTGGACTTAAAAAGTCCTGGTTAAAGTTTTGCGTGCAAGTATTTACAGCTATTACTTAAAGGCATATAGATTTGAAACTTATATTTTACCAATCTCACTGGATCAAGTCCCATAACTCTGACATGTATTTTGGGCAAATTATGCCCCCTTTTGGACTTAAAAAAATTCTGGTTAAAGTTTTACATGCAAGTTACTATCTCCAAAACTAATGCAGATATTGAAGTGAAACTTCACATGTGCCTTCGGGGTTATAAAACTAGTTGATAGCAGCAAGTCCCATAACTCTGATATGCATTTTGGTCAAATTATGTCCCCTTTTGAACTTAAAACTCTGATATTTAACATTTTGGGTAATATTTTCCTGCTTCTGGGACAATATTTCGAATAGTCGAGCTTGGCTGTCCTACGGACAGCTCTTGTTATAACCTTTCTGCAAAGGCTGTATAATCTGTTGTCCGTAAGTATTGACCTACCACTTATGCACATGAATATTCCGTATACCTCAGTGTCCGAAGCTAAATAGCGCAATAACTATTGCATAAATATTTCTTGATGATTAACAAAATGTCACATGTAGCTGTGGGGACAAAACAATTAGCCATCAATCTCTGGGTCATTATTTCAAGTCCTTAGTCTGATCACCTGTTTTCAAATTTTATCTCCAAATTTTACTGGCCGGAAAATTGATACACTTACCTGATCAAATTTTGTGGTTCATTTATTGAAATAAATACACTAAAGTCTTGTATTCAATTTATTTTGTAGAAAGTGTTGAATAAAAATCTTTAAAGGTATCTTACTAGATAAAAAGACAAAATTAATTACATCTGAAAATTGATACTACTTAAAATCCATGAAAATCGTTGCCAAAAAATATTGTAAGAATAAAAGAAATAACGATAGCACTACATTACATTGAAAATGGTTTGAGGTAATTTCGAACACGTGGTAACGTGCATGGAAGTCAGACTCCATACCACTATGCCAACGTGTCTTCAGTGAACTATAAAGGTTATTTTTGTAATAATAGATATTTTCAGGATACAATATTACGTAAACTAACGAAAACTCTCGAAAATAATAGCAAAGATTAATGTGTGCCAGGTCAATACTTACAGACCATACACATATTTATAATGTTGGGTTTGATTTCAAAATAAGATTATTCCTCAGCAGTGTTGATGAGTATCCGTACACATCAACTTAGATGAGAAAAATAGGGCCATCATGCTCCTTTGTGTTAACCCTTACCCCGCTAAATTTCTATGATGAACTTGTCCATCTTTCATTTTGGACAATACCATTGACTGTTGAAAAGGGTGCTTACTAGAAAGATTATGATGGAATGGCGAACAGAGCATATCTTGATCAGACTGTGGGCTGATCATGATCTACACTGCTTTCAAAGGCAGAATCAATGGTGTCAAGCATGATTGATAAGGGTTAATAAGTATACTTAGTAACATTAGATAACAAAACATAATAATACATTTTTCTACGTAGGAATCATAAATTACGATATCCAAGGAATGCTGAACTTTTTCTCCAGGGAACACTAAAGTCTTGTTGATATATGCAGTGTGACACCAGAGTTGCTTTCAACCTAATTTGTTTTTAGTCCCAGCTCCCCACACACTACGGCCTTGCCCTGCTTTCATCAATAGACAGTTGTGATGTATGAGAGGAACAGGTGAACACGTTTATACAATTGTTATCTAGGAGTTTGAATTTGTGATTTTTGCATTGTCAGAGATTCAGAATTCCTCAGTTTGGTAAACAGGTACAGAGCAAATGGTTTTAAATTACCACTCTTTTCTTTGATAGTGCTGATCTTCAGTTATCAGTTGATGAATTTTGCAACCTCATACTTGAAGAATTTTAAAGTATTTTATAGTGTTTGACATATCTTTTTAATCCCCCGCCCCAAGTGGTGGGGTGGGGGCGGTTATAGGAATGGTCTCCTTCCGTCCTTACCTCTGTAACATTTTGTGTCTGCTCTGTATCTCCTAAACCCCTTGAAGGATTTTCATAAAACTTTGGTCAGATGATCACCTAATCAAGATGATATGCAGAACCCATAAATTAGCCATGTCGGCCCAAGGTCAAGGTCACAACTCAAGGTCAAAGGTTTGAACATCCCATTTTGTGTTCGCTCTGTATCTCCTAAACCCTTTGAAGGAAAAGCATGAAACTTGGGTCAAATGATCACTTTTTGAGATGATATGCAGAACTTATGAGTCAGTCGAGTTCGCTCAAGGTAAAGGTCACAGCTCCAGGTCAAAGGATTACCTCTTCCATTTTGTGTCTGCTCTATATCTCGTAAACCCCTTGAAGGATAATCATAAAACTTGGGTCAAATGATCTTCTCATTAAGACAATGTGCAGAACCAATGAGTCAGCTGAGGTGGCTCAAGGTCAAGGTCACAACTCAAGGTCAAAATTTTGAGCCTTCCATTTCATGTCCGCTCTGTATCTCCTAAGCCTCTTGAAAAATTTTCACAAAATTGGGTCAAATGATAACCTCATCAAGACAATGGGCAGAACTAATGAGTCAGCCATGTTGGCTCAAGGTCAAAGGTTTGAGCCTTCAATTTTGTGTCCTAAACCCCTCAAAGGATAATCATGAAACTTAATCAAATGAACACCTCATCAAGACGATGTGCAGAACACAAGAGTCAGCCATGTCGGGTAAAGGTCAAGGTCACAAGTCAAGGTCAAAGGTTTAAGCCACTATCCATAACAGCTGCAGGGGATATAGCTGTCTTTCAGACTTCCTTGTAATAATAATGCTGGTTTATAATTTCCTTTTTAGTTTCGGAATTGAAAGTATTAGCAATCAACTTCCCGTCAGCTTCTGTAGGAACTTCAGGATTCAGAGTTTCATGGACACCTCCATCCACAGATAAAGCTTCACAAATTAGCAGTTATATTGTTTATTGGAGAGTAAAGACAGGAGATAATAGTCAAGATGGTGGAAGTAAAGTAGTTTTAAGAACTGCAACAACCGCATTGGTAAATACTGGTGTCACGTCAGGGAAAACCTACATTGTGACAGTGACGTCAGTAAATATTTGGACACAGTCTGGTAGATCAAGAACAACATCATTGGCAAATGAACAAGCTGCAAGTATGTATAAAGTGTGTTTCAATTGATTACGAATTTAGTGACATATACTAAGAGAATCACAACATCTTGGTCTGTTAAATTCAGATGTACCAGAATATTAGTACACAATATAAAAGATCTAAATATGACCAACTAAAGTATCCAATATTCCAGTATAGGTTATATAAGGGTCGGTGTCAATCCATGCTACAATTTATTAAAAGTTATGTCTTTTGACCATAGCTCTATATGACCCTTTTCAGCTCACCTGAGCCAAAAGCTCAAGGTGAGCTTCTGTAACCGCTGGATGGCCATCAAGATACAAGAATCTTTATTTTGAGTCGGATGTTTTAACAATATAACATTAGCATTAGTAAT
Source organism: Mercenaria mercenaria (assembly GCF_021730395.1). Classification (NCBI taxonomy): domain Eukaryota; kingdom Metazoa; phylum Mollusca; class Bivalvia; order Venerida; family Veneridae; genus Mercenaria; species Mercenaria mercenaria. The sequence goes on along the minus strand of NW_026461647.1, from coordinate 23,411 downwards.
AAGCTATTTGCCGACTATTAAACAAAGACATAAGAAGCAATTAAAAATAACAAACAGCCTGTAACTAAAAGGTTAAGTTATGATTATAAAATACATATACATTTAAAACATTGCATATGGTAAAAAAAAAACATGACAAGCAAAAGTAATGGTCCATAAGTAAGATAATAAATTATTAAAATTAATCATATTAGACACTATTTTCATATACATATCTACACGTACATCCATACACATACATATGCATACACATATATACGTTACATAACATACATATACATATTTACATGCATACATACATGTATGCACTTGTCCACACATATAATATACATACACATATAATCTAAAAGCACATGCAGGGTTCGCACAGGTCTGGAAAAGTCATGGAAAACGAGATTTGTCTGGAAAAGTCAGGGAAAATTGAATTTTTGCATTTTGTCATGGAAAATTAAAATATCGTCATGGAAAGTAGGAAAGTGATCTGGAATAAGTCTGTATGTGCATAAAACGATTACATCTGTTTTAATTTAATATCAGAAAAGTCCAGATTTAAACACGTAATCGAACAATCAGTAATTTACGTCAATATTGGGGTCGAATCTGGTTGGGTACGAAATGACCGTTAAGTTTACTATTGCACCGTTTCCGGTTTATTTTCGTTGTACTTTCAAAAACGAAACTAAGCGTGAAATAGCTAAAAATAGTAAAATATGAGTCAGAAAAGAAGTTGCCGATACAACACTAACTGGGAAAGGAATGAACAGTACAAAGCATGGTTAAAGCCTTTCAAATCGGATAACAGGAAAGCCTTATGCACCGTCTGTGACAAACTTAACGATCTGTCAAAATGGGCGAAACTGCAATAAAATCGCACATGAAAGGTGGAAAACACGTTGCAAGCATTGAACTCCGTGATAAAATGACAAAAACATGTGACACATTAAAATCTTTTTTCAAACCTGTGGAAACAAAACGCGAGGAAACTGTCGTGTCTGATATGTGTATTCCCCCACCCACTCAAGAACAATGTCTAAGACAAAGTGCCAGTGGGATAGACTCCTTTGTGTCTAAGGAGGATGTAACAAGGGCTGAAATATTATGGACACTGAAACTAATAACATCACATCAATCATACAAATCTTCTGCTGACAGTGATAAACTTTTCCAAAAAATGTTCCCTGATTGCAAGATTGCTCTTTGTATGCCAATAAAATGAGTGTATCATTGCATTTATTTCGAGTTTCGTATGTTTGGATTGCGTCATGGAAAACCAGGCAATGTCATGGAAAAGTCATGGAATTCTTGTATCCAAGATCTGTATGAACCCTGACATGAAATATAGCACATTTAAGCACATTTAAAATTTAAAATCTGTGGGAAAGCTGCTGATCCTGACCAATGGCCTAAAAACTGCTATAAAACTACATGTAAATAAGAAACTGAAATTGCAAAACCAGCACAAAAGTGCGGCAGGAAAGAAAAATATCCCCTCAAATTAGATTTGTGAAGAACTGATCAGCAACTTCTCACAGTCAAAATACTGTATAGTCTAGTGGCATGCTAACTAGCTGACAAAAGCTGGAGCTAAAGACTGAGTCATTATGAAACAAGGTTAAAAATACATAGTCTATTGGCATGCTGACTAGCTAACCAAAACTGGAACTGAAAATTGAAAGATATAAAATAAATAGCAACAAGAGGACTAAAAAGCAAGCAAAAAGGAAGCATGCAATAGGGCATTAAGATGAAATGTAACTGAGGATGGGAAATACAGGGATAAATAACTAGTGGCACATTGAACATATGCAGCTTGGGCCGACCCATGTCTGGATCAGCCTAACAAACTCCTTGTAGTTATCTACTTGGCGTATGTTGTTTGGCAGACTGTTCCAGACCTGGGTCGCCTCAAACTGGAAAGGTCTCTTACCGTAGGTAGTTGTTCTTACATTTGGAATTCGACTGTGTTGCTGTACCTACAAGAGTATTTAGAGTTTTTGAAAGTGACTAAATCGTGTGTCGTGTGTTGTTTGTCAACAATTTGTAAAAAAATCTTCTTCTTCAAAAACAATGGGTAGATTTATACCAAACTTTGCAAGAATGATCCTTAGATGGCCCCCTTTCAAAACTGTCCAAATATTTGAAATTCATGCGAAACTTTGGTTGCCATGGCAACTGAAAGGAAAATCTTTAAAAATCTTCTTGTCAGAAACTGTAAGCCGGATTTCAAAAATATTTTGTAGAAATGATCTCTAGGTTACCCTCTACCAAAATTGTCTAAATTTGTTTCGGTAAAAATCTGCCGCCAGTGGATGGGGCTTATTTTCCCTATATGGCTATATTGTAAATTTCAAAAATCTTCTTCAAAGCCACAGGGCAGATTTACACTAAACTTCACAGAAATGATCCTTGGTGGCCCCCTATCAAAATTGCACAAAGAATTGAAATCCATGCAGAACTCTGGTTGCCATGGCAACTGAAAAGAAAAACTTAAAAATCTTCTTGTCCAAAACCACAGTAGCTACGGCTTTGATATTTGGTATGTAGCATCATCTAAAGGTCCGCTATAAAGTTAGTTCAAATTATGCCCCTAGGGTCAAATATGGCCTGACCCTTGGGGTCATATGGTTTACATAGGCTTATATAGGAAAAACTTCAAAAATCTTCTTGTCCAAAACCACAGGGCTTAGGGCTTTGATATTTTGCATGTAACATCATCTGGTGGTCCTCTACAAAGATTGTTCAAATTATCCCCCTATGGTAAAATATGGCCCTGCCCCAGGGGTCATATGGTTTATATAGACTTACATATGGAAAGAAATTGAAAATCTTTCTGTCCAAAACCACAAGGCCTAGGGCTTTGATATTTGGTATGTAGCATCATCAAATAGCCCTTAACCAAGTTTATTCAAATTATCCCCCTTGGGTCAAATATGGCCCAGCCCCAGGGGTCAAATGGCTAATGTAGACATATATAGGTAAAAACTTTGAAAATCTTCTTATCCAAAACTGCAGGGCCTAGGGCTTTGATATTTGGTATGAATCATCATCTATTTATAAGATTTTCTTGTCTGAAACCACAAGACCTAGGCCTTTGATATCTAGTTTTAGTTTGGTACTCCAGAACAATCAATTAAGATTATGACTTGGAGGTGCTTGTCAGGGAAACGGTGTTAATCTGTAAAGGTTTGGTGCAATAGTTAAAAGATAAAGATAAAAATAGAGTTCAAAGGTTAAAAATTAAGTAGTAAATTATGAGCTATGGATTGACTGTCAAGTTGGTTAAACTCCATAGCTCAGTCTTGTTCAAAGGTTTCAAGCTTATGTAGGTCTGACAGTAGGTTCTGAGCATCTGTTTCAGAGCTAATTGTCAAGTAGACTATAGTGTCACCAGCAAATAGTCGGGCCTTACTTTTGATGGATTCAGGCAAGTCATTTATAAAGGCAAGAAAAAGGCAAAGACCAATAACAGAGCCCTGTGGGACACCTGATAGTACAGGAAGCTCATCAGATAGGTGACCATCAACTGCCACTCTTTGTGAATGGTTTTGCAATAACGACTTGATCCAATTTAGAGTTTCTGAATTTACACCGAATTTGCAAAGTTTGTGCATGAGCCTGTGATGGTCTATTTTATCAAAGGCGTTTGAGAAATCCATTACAGTTACATCTGTCTGTTGACATTTCTCAAGATTATCAAAAACTTCTTTTGTAAAACTGACCGGTGGGGTCTCACAGCTTCGCTTTGACCTAAAACAATGTTGGAGGGGCTGAGAATACTATGTTCATCAAAATAGTTCATCAGGCTGGAGATGATGGTGTGTTCCATGAGTTTGGAAGCAATACAAGTCATTGTCTTCTTTCTTCTTGTCGTTCGCGTCTACACTGTCAGACCAGTAGCCTCGATGAAACTTGTGGTTTGCCGAAGATTCTCAATGCCTCCATACAGTTTCTGGTGGATTGAGGTATCTATCGGCCCAAGTCGCAGCTCGCTCCTGGTCATGCCTTTTACATCTCTGAAGTATATGCTCCGCAGTCTGATCTTCTTCACCACATGGACAAGTTGGTGATGATGTCAGTCTGTATTTCTTGTACATGTGAGCATTGAGCTTGTTGTGCCCTGAGCAGAGCCTGACCATCATCACTTGTTCAGACCGATCAAGGAGATGAAAAGCATCTTCCTCCATCCTTGGTCTCGTTAGTGCCTTGATGATGGTGACTTTCTCCTTGTAACTCACAGGTTCTGTTGGTTGTTCTGACTGAGCTCCTAGCTTAGCCAGTTTGTCTGCCTCTTCATTGCCTGCAAGTCCACAATGGGATGGAATCCACTAAAGTGCTACTTTGCAGGTTATACTCAGGCTCTGCATTCTCCTGGCTAGCTGCGGAGCTTTATTGTTGATCAGAGCTTCCATGACAGACAGTGCATCTGTGAGAAAGACAACTGAGGAGCTTTCTTCTGCCGAGTCTTCAACCATTGAGACGGCCTTCATGAGTGCTTCAGTCTCTGCCTTGTAATTGCTGCAGTGTTTTCCTGTGGCTGCATATAGTGTTTCTCTCTTGCCAGATGGGTATTGAATGAAAACTCCTGCTCCTCCATCTTTGACGGCTCATGTGGCTGATCCGTCTGTATAGACATGAGTCTATAATTCCGGAGGATAGTCTTCATTGATCATAGCAAGTGTAAGGCTCTTCCCAATGCCTCTTGCTTCCCGCAGTCAAGACGAGGAACAGCAAGTCTCACAGTCACTGAGGACAGATCATTCGCTAGTGGGTTTATGATGTCTTCACTACCTAGGGGAGTCGTTGGTATGCTCAGCTCAGTTTTGAACTCTCGATTGAGTTTCTTTGCCTCATGTACGAAGCTGCTACGTTTGGAGCCGATTCTTGTGTAGCCATCTAGCTTGGCTTTCATGGGATGGTCTTGAAAAGACCTAAACTTCTCTGCTTGAAGCAGAACCTTTGCATGTCTTCTGTCTTGTAACGGCTGTGTGCCGTTTAGCTTCTCACATGAAGGAGATTGGTGTAGACTTTGTAGCACCTGTCATGATCCGCAATGCTTGGTTCTGAACCTTGTCTAAAGCCTGTTGGTTAGTTTTGGCAGTAGTGGACCAGGCAGTTGAGCTATACTCTAAATGGGGTCTCACTGTTCCCTGATATACTGTCTTGAGTATTTGCTCATTTGCTCCCCACGTTGTTCCAGCAAGTTTGCGCATCATGGCAAGCTTCCTACGGGCCTTCCTTTCTGCTTGACTAATGTGGGGCTTCCAGGTTAGCCGTTGTCAAAGGTCACTCCAAGGTATTTTGCCTCGTCTGCTTCAATCAGCGAAGTATTTCCCATCTTGATTTTACCCGCCCTCTGCTTTGACGACAGGGAGAATAGTGTGGTGGACGATTTCTCTGTATTGATCGATACACACCAATCTTCAGCCCAAGCTGAAAGCTTGTTGAATGGCTTCTTGCTCCTGTATGTGGCTGTAGTGGCATGTTCTTCCTTACACCATAACACCAGATCGTCAGCGTATAGAGCAGCCTTAACTCCTTTCGGTAGTTCAGACACCAGATCATTGATGAAAAGCAAGAAGCGTGTAGGGGATAAGACTCCGCCTTGTGGGACACCATGACGTAGCAGGAACTTCCTACTGCTGGCATGTTCTAAACTGACTCTTGCTCTCCTGTTGTGGAGGTATGACTAAATCCACCTCAGCATGTGACCTCCTACTCCAGTCCTCATCAGCTTGACGAGGAGTCCATCAGTCCAGACTGTGTCAAACGCCCTCTGCAGATCAATCCATGCTGTAAGCACGACTTTCTGCTCTTGGAAGGCGTCCTCTATCTCTTGTGATAGATAAGTGATCTGGTCCTCAGTGGAGCGGAATTGTCTGAAGCCAGCTTGTTGCGTTGCAAATAGGTTGTTAGTCTCCATGTACCACTTCAGGCGTGCATTCACAATCCTCTCCATGGTCTTTCCAACACAGCTGGTTAGGCTGATTGGATGGTAGCTTGCAGCCTTCTTTAGATCCTTCCCTTTCTTGTGGATGGGGACCATGACTGCCTCTTTCCATATCTGTGGAAGCAGTCCTTGTGTCCAGCTGTAGTTGTAATTTCCAGGAGTTTGCAAATTGCTTCAGTGCCTAGATGGGTCAGCATTTCATTTGTGACTCCATTCTGGTCCAGGAGACTTTCTTTGTCTTCAACTGCCTAAGAGCTGTCTGTAGCTCATGCGTTTAATACCCTGCTTCATGCATTCTGGTGTCACTTGGCTTGTCCGCCTTTCCCTTTTTTCTCTTCGGGCTTCCCTTTGCCGTTCCCTGTTGATGGGGATGTTGGAAACATCTTTGTAGTTAGAGGTAAAAGTGTTTGCTGCTTGTTTACCCGTCAACAGTTCACCATTCTCTTCCAAAGTTACTGAGCCTCTTCCTGTTTCTTCATCGTTCAGCTGTTTTGTCAATCTCCACAGTTTTTGGCCATCGCGCTCTAGGTTGAGCGAGGCTGTTTTGTTTCTCCAGCTCTTCCTTTGTGCTTCCCGTTTGTGCCTGAGGAATTTGGCCTTGGCTTGCTGTAGAGAGAGGTTATTTTCTTGTGAGGGATTGTTTTCTGCTTCCTCCCTGGCTTCTGATAACTTTGCCTGTAGATTCTCCAACTCATCACTCCAGTATGGCTTATAATCCTTTCTTGCTCCCCCTGGAATGGCGCTGTAAGCAGCCTTAAGTATACTGACATTGAAGCCTTCCACTCTGATGTCTTTACAGAGGTCATCACTCAGACTTCGGTAAAAGGTCCACCTGGCCTTCTTGTAGTTCCATCTGGGGATGTTAGGTGAAGTAGAGGCTATACGGTCCATAGTAAGTTGGACTGGGCGATGGTCGCTACCTCCTAGTTGTTCATTGACTTCCCGCTTGACATGTCCATGTATGTCATCAGTACATAAAGCAAGATCAGGGGTTGATGTTGTTCGCCAGCTTCTGGAGTAAAAAGTTGGGGGATCATCTGGCTTGTTGATGAGGTTTAGCTTGTTATCATCTTGCCAGGTCTCCACTTCCTCTCCACGTTTATCCAGGTGGTCATATCCCCAGCTTTGTGAGTGACTGTTAAAGTCTCCTACAATGATGAACATGGTTTCATCAGTTGTAACTTTGTCAAGGGACAGAGCTTTGTCACTTGGAGAGTATATGTTCACAAGTTTCAAACTGAACTCGTTCTTTCTGAGGCTCAGAACTTGGAACTCCGAGTCATCCATATGCGTGTTGGTCTGGACAGCGCTGATGTTGTTCCTGACCAATGTCATGATGCCTCCTTTTCGTCTGCCAATTCTGTCACAGCGGAAACACTGGTATCCTCTGACTTTGAAGGATTTCTCTGGCTGTAGGTGAGTTTCCTGAATGCAACAGACATTGCTGTCTTTCTCATGGAGGATATGCTCAAGTTCAGCTTTCTTGTTGAAGAACCCTCCGCATTCCAATGCATCAGCCTGAAAGGTTGATGCGGATTGGTTCTTCTCCTTAGTATGTTCCTCTTCTTCTCTTTGCATGTTGTGGATTGAAGGAGGGACCCCCAGTAGCTGTGGGTGGACTCTGTCGAGGCTCAGAGCCGGCACTGAATCCCCTGGAGGGACCTCAGAGATTCAGCACCACGTTGTTGAATACCGGATGGCTGTGTAGACATAGCCATATTGCATGGTGCTGTGGTTCGTTAAGAGAGTGCCAATGGCCCAGCACCTCTGTCTTCAACTCTCTAGGTTTCTTTCGGGTTTACCTCACCCTTAGTTCCCATTTAAAACCCTACCCTGGGACACACGGAGCTATTGTCCCATAGCTGGGGGTCTGTTCATAGACATCAGGGCGTGTCCACACACCGGTGGGCCTGGCATGCCACATGTCTGGGGGCAGACCTCCTCCGAGTCCCCTGCAGTTCTGCCTGAGGCCGCAAGGTGCTCAGTTACCGTGTGGCGCCAACTCGGAGGCACTGCAAAAGGGCTTGTCTGCAGAGAGGCTATGTACTGGCAGGGAAGACTTACGCACTCGGCTCCTTTTTCACCAGAAGGCTAGCCAGCGGTGGAGGCTGAAAGCGGAAGGTGACAAGCACACAACACACAGCACACCACACTTGACGCATCAGCAGACCAATTGCCACATACAAGTCATTGATATTGGCCTGTAATTACTGGGTTTTGGTTAAGGGCCTTCCTTAAACAATTGTAGCTTGTTTCCAGTCATGAGGGACCATACCTGTAGGAAGGGAGAACCTAAAGATTTCACACAGGATGGGTGCTACTTCTGAGTGCAGTTCTTTTAGGACACCATGTTAGATCTGGTCAGGGCCACTTGCTTTGTTAGGGGAAAGACCATACAGCAACTAATCAATACCTTCAACGTAATATTTACAGGGGGCATGTGATTTTCTGATTGGTTGAACATATTTTATATGTAGCATTGCCTTATGGTCCTCTACCAATATTATTCAAATTATTACCCTGGGGTGAAAAGAGGCCCTGCCCTGGAGCTCCATAGTTTTAAATAAACTTATATAGTAAAAAAAATTTCTTGTTTGAAACTGGAAGGCCCAGGATTTTGATATTTAGTATGTGTATAGTGGTCCTCTACCAAGATTATTTTCAAATTATGCTCCTTTGTTGAAAAGAGGCCCCACCCAGGGTGTCCCAAGTTTTACATAGACTTGTATTGGAAAAATATTAAAAAATCTTCTTGTCTGAAATTTGAAGGCCTAGGCCTTTGATATTTGGTATGTATTGTTGCCTAGTTGATTTCTAAAAATGTTTGAATTATGCCTCTGGGGTGAAAAGAGGCCCTGCCCATGGGGGTCACTTGTTATATGAGTTTTAAAGGAAATAATACTTAAAAAATTATCAGATCATATTTCCTAGACTGTTAAGTAAAAATTACCTGATGGTCCCAAGTGATTAGGGGTTACTTGACCGTGAGCTTGACCTACTGACCTACCTTCTTGTTTTTAGCTCCACTATTCGGAGAATATGGAGGCTATTCTACTTGCCCTGGCGTCGGAGTGAGCTTTCTTGGTTAAAGTTTTTCAGCAACCTTTGTTTTTCTGTCAATATCTTTGTTACTATTGCTTATATATTACTGTAACTTCACATACACATTGTCCAGTATACAAACAAAGTATGTATAGGGGCTGAGCCCATTATACCCAAGGTCAAGGTCACCAAGGTGTTATACTTAGGTTATTTTTAAGGCTAAAGTTTTTTGGCAACCTTTGTTTTTCTGTCATATCTTTGTTACTATTGCTTATATCTTACTATAAGTTCACATAAACATTGTTCAGCATACAAACAAAGTATGTATGTGCAGTGGCTTGGCCCATTATATCCAAGGTATAGGTCACAAAGTTGTTATACTTTGAATTATTTTCATGTTAAATTTTTTCAAAAGCTTTGTTTATAGACATATCATTGGTACTTTAAAAGATAATGACTTGAAATTAAAAATATTTCTTTATAATCATCATCTGCATGTGTGGTTACAAACCCCATAACTCTTATTGTATTTTTGACAGAATTATGCCCCTTTTGTACTTAAAGTTTTTTTACAGTCTTCGCTTTCTGGATATAAATTTAATGCAATATAAGATAAAGACTTGAAACTTAAAATGTATCTTTATCATCATCATCTGCATGTGTGGTAACAATCCCCATAACCCTGATTTGTATTTTTGACTAAATTGTGCCCCTTCCATACTTAAATTTTTTTACAAACTTCGTTTTCTGGACATAACTTTGGTACTATATAAGATAATTACTTGAAACTCAAAATATATCTTTACTATCATCATCTGCATGTGAGGTAACAATCCCAAGAACTCTAATCTGTGTTCTTGACAGAATTATGCCCCTTGGTGTATCTTCCTTTTAAAGTAGAGGTCTCTTATTGAGACATATATTCATTTTACTGTCAAATCGCCGAATAATGGAGCATGCTATCTTATTACCGACAACTCTTGTTCTAAGATACAGCCTTGAATTTGAATGACATGTACAGTTTTGCACACTGATCTTAAAACTGACTTGCAGTGACCATGAATATGACCTGCTGACATACTTTCTTGTTATCCCGAGACGAAAGTCGGAGGGATATAGTTTTGGCGTTGTCCGTCCATCCAGAGCCATATCTAGGAAGTGGTTGGGAATAATTATATAATACTTCATATACATGTTCACCACTATGATTTTTTGCGGCCCTTCAAGTTTCAGTCAGATTGCCGTAGTAACACCAGAGTTATATATATGGCCCTTAGAAGTTTCTAATGTTAACTATATAGGGTACTATAAATAAGGCAATTTCTGCATCATAACTTTCGATATATTTGACCTAGAACTACGAAACTTGAACAGAATTTAGATCACCATAATGTGGTTGTGTACACACAATTTTGTTTGGATTTATTTTGTTACTTCAGAGTTATTGCCCTTTAATTGTATAAAAATCCACATATTTGACATAACAAACTTACCGTTAGGTAGAATTTCATTAAATTTCTTTCATTTTTTTCCATGAACATTTATTGTGAACATGTGAAGTTGTGTACCCACACCTGGTCACCCCCTTACCTTGGTCTCACACCCTCCCCCTCCCGACCCCCACAAAAAAAAAAAGAAAAAAATTCATTCCTCATTTTAGATTTTTTTCAAACAAACGTCATATACATGTCCACCAGTATGAGGTTATGGGGCCCATCAAGCTTCAGTCAGATTGCCCACCTCGTTCCTCCAACCAGTCATGCCCACCACCGATCATGCATCCTCTGCACGCCCCCCCCCCCCCCTCCCACCCCAACTTCACCCAATTTTTTTTCATTTTTAATTTTTCATCAATATTTATAATCAACATGTGAAGTTTTGTTTCCTCACTTCCTCACCCATTCAAACCCCACCCCCTCAAAAAAATGTATGAGTTATATAGGAAAACACTTCAAAAATTATCAGATCATATTTCTTAGACTGTTTTATTATAGTTACCTGATGACCCAGAGTGATAAGGGGTCACTCAACTGTGACCTTGACCTACTGACCTACTTTCTTGTTTTTTGAGACACAGCCTTGAAATTTTGATGACATGTACAGTTTTGCACTCCGATCTTAAAACTGACTTTCAGTGACCATAAATGTGACCTGCTGACCTTCTTTCTTGTTTTTATGCTCCCAGCATCTACTGATGTGGGAGGCATATAGTGATTGTCCTGTCCGTCCGTCCGTACAAGGTTAACCAAATGGGACTGTTTCGTCTAGCATCAATACCCCTTACTAGAATGACTTGATACTAATGCAGGTGTAACCTGTGACCATTCCTCATCTTTAGACATCACCTGACCTAAATTTGACCTTGACCTTGACCTTGACCTCATTTTGGACTTAGGTTGCTTTATATGGGCCATCTCTTGGTTAACCAAATGGAACCGTTTCGTCTAGCATCAATACCCCTTACAAGAATGAATTGATACTAGAACAGATGTAAACTGTGACCATTCCTCATCTTCAAACATCACCTGACCTCAGTTTGACCTTGACCTTGACCTTGTTTTGGACTTAGGTGCAAAATCTATCGACAAGGATGCCACTTGGGGCATCAAGCGTTTATTGAACGTAGCTCCTTGTTTAAGATAAAGGCTTTAAATTTGGGCGGCATGTTCAGTTTTCCGCACCAATCTTAAAACTGATTTTCAGTGACCATGAATGTGACCTACTGACCTAGTTTCTTAATATTTTAGCATCAGTTTGATATTTGATACATGTAGCTTATACTGATCAGGTGAGAGATCCAGGGTCATTATAACCCTTTTGTTTTAAAATGGCCCTCTCCCCCACCCCTCCCTTTTTAGCTCACCAGAGCACAAAGTGCTCTAGGTGAGCTGTTGTGACCAGTCATTGTCCGGTGTCCCTCGGCATCCGGCGTCCGTCAACATTTGCCTTGTGAACACTCTAGAGGCCACATTTTTTACCCAATCTTTATGAAACTTGGTCAGAATGTTAGACTTGATGATCTTTAAGGTCATGTTCAAAACTGGGTCATGTGGGGTCAAAAACTAGGTCAGCGGGTCAGATTAAAAGAAATGCTTGTGAACACTCTAGAGACCACATTTTTGACCCAATCTCAATGAAACATGGTCAGAATGTTAGTCTTGATGATTTCTAGGTCAAGTTTGAAACCGGGTCATGTGGGGTCAAAAACTAGGTCAGTATGTCAGATCAAATGAAAAACTTGTGAACACTAGACCACATTTGTGACCCAATCTTTATGAAACTCGGTCAGAATGTTAGTCTTGATGATTTCTAGGTCAAGTTCGAAACTGGGTCATGTTGGTTCAAAAACTAGGTCAGTAGGTCAGATTAAAGGAAAAGCTTGTGAACACTCTAGATACCACATGTTTGACCCAATCTTCATGAAACTTGGTCAGAATGTAAGTCTTGATGATTTCTAGGTCAAGTTCGAAACTGGGTCAGTAGTTCAGATCAAAGGAAAAGCTTGTGAACACTCTAGAGACCACATTTGTGACCCAGTCTTTATGAAACCTTGTGAGAATGCTAGTCTTGATGATCTCTAGTTCAAGTTTGAAACTGAGTCATGTGGGATCAAAAACAAGTTCAGTAGGTCAGATCAAAGGAAAAGCTTGTGAACACTCAAGAGACCACATTTATTACCCAATCTTTATGAAACTTGATCAAAATGTTATTCTTGATGATCTCTAGGTCAAGTTTGAAACCGGGTCATGTGGGGTTAAAAACTAGGTCAGTAGGTCAGATCAAAGGAAAATCTTGTGAACACTCTAGAAACCACATTTGTGACCCAATCTTTATGAAACTTGGCCAGAATGTTAGTCTTGATGATCTCTAGGTCAGTTTCGAAACTGGGTCATGTGGGGGTCAAAAACTAGTTCAGTAGGTTAGATCAAAGGAAAAGCTTGTGAACACTCTAGAGACCACATTTGTGACCCAATCTTTATGAAACCTGGTCAGAATGCTAGTCTTGATGATCTCTAGGTCAAGTTCGAAACTGGTTCATGTGGGATCAAAAACTAGGTCAGTAGGTCAGATCAAAGGAAAAACTTGTGAACACTCAAGAGACCACATTTAGTACCCGATCTTTATGTAACTTGATCAAAATGTTATTCTTGATGATCACTAGGTCAAGTTTGAAACTGGGTCATGTGGGGTCAAAAACTAGGTCAGTAGGTCAGATCAAAGGAAAATCTTGTTAACACTCTAGAAACCACATTTGTGACCCAGTCTTTATATAACTTGATCAGAATGTTAGTCTTGATGATCTCTAGGTCAAGTTCAAAACTGGGTCATGTGGGGGTCAGAAACTAGTTCAGTAGGTCAGATTAAAGGAAAAGCTTGTGAACACTCTAGAGACCACATTTGTGACCCAGTCTTTATGAAACTTGGTCAGAATGTTGTTTCTTGATGATCTCTAGGTCAGGTTTGAAACTTAGTAATGTTGGATCAAAATCTAGGTCACCTGCTCAGATCAAAGGAAAAGCTTGTGAACACTCTGGAGGCCACAGTTGTGACCCAATATTTTTGAAACTGGGTCAGAATGTTTGTCTTGATCATTTCTAGGTCAAGTTTGAATCTGGGTCATGTGGGGTCAAAAACTAGGTCATAGGCCAGATCAAAGGAAAATCTTTTCATCACTCTAGAGACCAAAATTTACATTTGAAACTTATGAGAATTAGTCAGAATGTTTGTTTTGATAGTCTATAGGTCAAGTTCAAATCTGGGTCATGTTGGGTCAAAAACTAGGTCACCCGGTCAAATCAAAGGAAAAGCTTGTGAACACTAGAGGCTGCAGTTGTAACCAGATCTTAATGAAACTTAGTCAGAATGTTTGTCTTGATGATCTTTAGGTCAAGTTCAGCTCTAAAGGCTTGGTCATGTGGGGTCAAAAACTAGGTCAGTAGGCCAGATCAACTCTGGTGAGCGATATATAGGGCCATCATGGCCCTCTTGTGTGATATTTGCTTCAGGGAGCAGCAATGGGTATTACCGATTTCCTTGTTTATAACTGCCAGCATTGTTTGAGTCAATATGGGTTGTGTTTACAAATTATGGGATCAGAATTGTTCTTCTTTTGGCATCAAAATTTCTGTCTTTATGTAATATTAATATAAATGAATTTCTTAAATTTTCAGAGCCAAACATTCCAATGTCTTTGACAACACCAGATTTAAATGCTCAAGATGGTGTTATAAGAATTGGATGGAGTGCTCCTGCAAGTGGTGTGGCTTCTGGTTACAGAATTCAGTTACTTGATGGGTCAAATGAGATTACCAGTAAAGAAAGACCATCATCACCAGTCAGCTTGTCTAACTCAACTATAAAAAATGGATATAGATATAACATAACAATCATAGCAAAAAGTGAAGCCTATAATGGTACAAATTATGTATGGAGTGATTTGTATGTGGAACAGATCAAGACTGTTGTACAAGGTAATATTTCAAAAATGATAATTTAACTTTTATCTTTTTAGCTCACCTGTCAGAAAGTGACAAGGTGAGCTATTGTGACCGCTTGATGTCCGTCGTGTGCCGTCCGTTGTGCGTCGTCCGTCAACAATTTGTAAAAAAGTCTTCTTCTTGAAAACCACTGGGCAGAATTACACCAAACTTCACAGGAATGATCCTTGGATGGCCCCCTTTCAAAATTATTCAAAGAATTGTATTCCATGGAGAACTCTGGTTGCCATGGCAACCGAAAGGAAAATCTTAAAAAATCTTCTTCTCAAAAACCAGAAGCCCTAGAGCTTAGATATATGGTGTGAAGCATTGCCTAGTGGACCTCTACCAAGTTTGTTCAAATCATGATCCCGGGGTCAAAATTGACCCCGCCCCAGGGGTTACTTGATTGTACATAGGAAAATCTTAAAAAATCTTCTTCTCAAAAAGCATAAGCCCTGGAGCTTAGATATTTGACATGTAGCATTGCCTAGTAGACCTCTACTAAAGTTGTTCAAATCATGACCCCGGGGTCAAAATTGACCCCGCTGCCGGGGTCACTTGATTTTGCATAGGAAAATCTTAAAAAATCTTCTTCTCAAAAACCAGAAGCCCTAGAGCTTAGATATATGGTGTGAAGCATTGCCTAGTGGACCTCTACCACTTTTATTCAAATCATGACCCCTGGGTCAAAATTGACCCCGCCCCAGGGGTAACTTGATTGTACATAGAAAAATCTTAAAAAATCTTCTTCTCAAAAAGCGTAAGCCCTGGAGCTTAGATATTTGACATGTAGCATTGCCTAGTAGACCTCTACTAAAGTTGTTCAAATCATGACCCCGGGGTCAAAATTGACCCTCGCTCCAGGGGTCACTTGATTTTATGTATGAAAATCTTCAAAAAATTTCTAAAAATAAACCAGAAGGCCTAGAGCTTAGATATTTTACATGTAGCATTGCCTAGTGGACCTCTACAAAATTTGTTTAAATCATGACCTTCGGGGGTTAAAATTGGCCCCGCCGCCGGGGTCACTTGATTTTACATAGGAAAATCATTAAAAATCTTCTTCTCAAAAACCAGAAGCCCTAGAGCTTAGATATTTGACATGTAGCATTGCCTAGTGGACCTCTACTAAAGTTGTTCAAATCATGACCCCGGGGTCAAAATTGACCCCCGCCCTAGGGGTCATTTGATTTTACATATGAAAATCTTCAAAAAATTTCTAAAAATAAACCAGAAGAATGGTCTATCAAGAGAACGAAAAAACAGTCTGGAAATATTAATAAGTCGAAGCTCACAAAAGAATTAAAAATGCACGATCGTGAAATGTGTTAAATAAATCTATGGAACATGCCCAATGTAGAGCATTGATACACTGGGATGAATTTTTAAAAGCCCCACCCAAGAGCTTCAAAACAAAGTGCTAATAATACCTTTTTCGCTATACTTTAGTAAGTATGGAATAGATGTCTGTCTTTTTAAGTTTAATTAGGGTCCATTCGCCCTTTCAGGTACAGTATAGCATTAAGCTATGTAAGAGTACAGAGCGCCGGCATGTCACCAGGCATGCCGTTAAAGATAAATTTTTTAAGCCAAAGTGGTGAAGTGAATTTACCTCTACGCAATTTCCGTAGAGTATAAGCCAAAAGTCCAAATAATTTTGAAGCCAAAAGTGAGTCACTGTCGCTGGCCAATGAGACCATGACAGATCCCCGAGATGTGGTTGCTGACAATATGATACTGAAGGTATCGCAAGGTCGCCCTAACAAGGGCGGTTGAGCTGCAGGTAGCTGGCGTCGTCACTGGTCCCTTGTCGTGGTGTTGTGTCCTTATTGGGGATACAATTTAAGCACCTACTTGTCTATAAAATGACTATTTCATGTGGATAGAAATTGCTGGGTATCAGATCTGAAGGTAGAATGAATGTTTCAGTTGTAAGTTGGTATTAAATGTAGTTGATTAATGTAACCATGAAATCAAGGAAAAAATAGCCCTTCACTTGTCTAATGTTAAAGATTTTACAGTATTTCCTTTCTCAAAATGTTTTATTGTAGACTCTTTTTTTTTCTTACATAAATGTATCAACGTTACAGACATATAAAAGTTTTGATTTAATACACCACATTTTTAGCTCACCTGAGCACAAAGTGCTCAAGGTGAGGTATTGTGATCACGCTGTGTCCGTCGTTCGTCGTCCGTACGTGCGTACGTCAAGTCGTCCGTCGGTCAACAATTATGTTTAAACGACATCTCCTCCAAAACCACTGAATGGATTTTGATGAAACTTGGCCTGGATATTGCTTGGGTGGTCCTCTACCAAAGTTGTTCAAACGGTTCCACTTGGTTGCTTATAGGGGCTGCCAGAGCTAATAGAAAATTTTTTCAAATGACATCTCCTCCTAAGCCAATGGTCCGATTTTGAAATAAATTCACACAATTGGTCCTTATGTCACCCTCTACAAAGATTGTTCAAATTATACTGATTCATCAAAAAACATGGTCGCCAGAGGGCATGGTCACTTTTCCTTATATGTATATTATGGAAACTGTTTGAAACTGCTAGCCGGATTTTAAAATAACTTTACACAAATTGTCCTTGTGTGACCCTCTTCAAAGATTGTTCAAATTATTTTGATTTGTCAAAAAACATGGCTGCCAGAGGGCGTGGTCATTTGCCATATATGTATATAGTGGAACTTTAAAAATCTTGTGTGAAACTGCTGGCCTAATTTTGGAATTATTTTACACAAATGGTCCTTGTGTGACCCTCTACCAAGATTGTTCAAATTATACCGATTCGTCAAAAAACATAGCTGCCAGAGGGCGTGGTCACCTTTCCCTATATGTTTATAGTGGAAACTTTAAAATTCTTTTTTTCTGGAATTTTTTCGATTTTAAAATAATTTTGCAAAAATGGTTCTTGTGTGACCTTCTACAAATAATATTCAAATATTTCTGATTCATCAAAAAACATGGCCGCCAGAGGGCTTTGTCACTTTTCATCAACAATTTTTTAAACAGTATCTCCTCCAAAACCACTGAATGGATTTTGATGAAACTTTACACAAATGATCTCTGGAAAGCCCTCTTCCAGAATTGTTCAAATGGTTTCGGTTCATTGAACATAAGGGTCTTTTTGATTAAAAATAGGTTTTTAGCTATCAGACTTTAAAAATCTTACTCTAGAGCTTTGCAGGCCTGTAGCCATGCTGAGGCATAGGGAGGCTGGTGCCTTCCTGTTTTTCTGCCAAGATTATGAGAAACTATGCTCATGAACATAATTTGTCTTTTGTTCTGACTGAAAAATATAAAATACGCATTTATTTCTTGCTCGCTATGCTCAAATAGGTAATTTATCTTTTGTTCTGGGTGAAAAAATATGCATCTTTTTTTCGCTCACTGTGCTCGCACATATAAAATCTGACAAAGTTTGCATGAGCTATTTTCTGTTAAATAGTCCTAGGTAAACCCACCCCATAAAATCCTCAGAAATTGAGCTAAGAAATTCCGAGATACTTGTGCAAGAATAAGTCTGACAGTTCATAAAACATGACTATAATTAGCATGTTATTTGTGTTGATTTTGTCACAAAATCTGTCCTTTGTCAATACCAAATAAAGTACCTCAGAACGCCAAGAATGCACCAGATTGATCCATTGTTTTCAAAATTTTCTGGGGGAGCATGCCCCTGTACCCTCCTAGTTGCTCTACACTACCAATATTTTACGCCCCCTCTAACACCAAATCCTGTTCCGTCACTGGAGCATGCACCCGGACCCTCCTAGAAAGTGCCTCCCTATTTTTTTACCTCTGTCTACGGGCGTGCTTTGATATTTGGCATGTGATATAAGGATTTGACTCTCTACCATACTTGCCCGAATTATTACCCTAAGGTAAAACAAATGGCCGTGCCCCTGTAATTACATATACTTACTATAGGCTTTTATATAAGAAACATTGAAAATCTTCTTCTCTGAATCAACAATAGCTAGAGTCTTGATATTTTGCGTCTGATATCAGATTTGTACTTTCTGTCAAAATTATTCAAATTATTGCCCTAAGTTCAAAACTGTGTGTGACATGTATATAATATAGGCTAACATAGAAGAAACCTAACTCTGTACTTTTACAGACACACTTGAAGCTTTGTACACAGGTGAGCGCTTTAGGGTCAATGACCCTCTTGTTATTTTGATATAAATGAGGTGTGGTACCAAACTTATTAGTCCTGGTTTGTGTCATGTACTGTGTTGGTGTGCCATAAACCCCAAATCACCAAATCTAGTGATAAACCATTGTTGTTTTTTTAGTTGGAAATCTGTGTCTTTTAAAAGGGTATGTTTATTGATTGAATTTGCTGTAATGTTTGTACATCAAGCTAAATGTTTTAAGGTGATAAGTTTATTCAATGAAAGATTT
The DNA here is from genome assembly GCF_021730395.1 of Mercenaria mercenaria. NCBI lineage: Eukaryota > Metazoa > Mollusca > Bivalvia > Venerida > Veneridae > Mercenaria > Mercenaria mercenaria. The sequence continues at coordinate 4,526 of NW_026461647.1, read as the reverse complement.
ATATTTAACTTAATTATTCATTGCAGTGCCAAGTGCCCCAAGATCTGTACAATGTAACACTATCAAAGATGAATCTATCACCTTGACATGGATGGATCCAGTGTTTCCCAATGGAGATCTTGTCAAATATATCATACAGGTCTTAAATCTCAACGAACAACTGCTATTTAATACAAGCACAGATCAGGTTGTGGAAAGCCACACAGTCATCTCCTTGAGCCCAGGTAAATATTTTGGATAATTTATATGCTCTCTGTATAAGCCAAAATTTAAGCTCACCTGATCACAAAGTGCTCATGATGAGCCTTTAAGATCCTTGGATATTAGTCCATCATCATCTACAGTCTAACCTGTCTTAAGCAGCCAGCCTGGGGAAGCAGACAATTTGGCCGCTTAAGCCAGGTGACCGCTGATCAAAGGTGCAGCCAGTATATGTATTTTTCAGACTTCTGACCAGTTTAGCCTTTAGGCCCATTTCTTTTTCGGTTTTCTATTATTATTTTACCAGGATACAATGCCTTTGCAATACGAATGGTCTTCTTAGCAATCTAAAACTCTGGCTTGGTTTTTTTATGCCCCCCTTTGAAAAAGGAGGGGTATATTGTTTTGCAGATGTCGGTCGGTCTGTCGGTTGGTCGGTCGGTCGGAATGTAGACCTATCCGTTTCCGGATGATAACTCAAGAACGCTTGGGCCTAGGATCATGAAAGTTGATAGGGAGGTTGGTCATCACCAGTAGATGACCCCTATTGATTTTGAGGTCTGTATGTCAAAGGTCAAGGTCACAGTGACCCTGAATAGTAAAATGGTTTCCGGATGATAACTCAAGAACACTTGGGCCTAGGATCATGAAAGTTGATAGGGAGGTTGGTCATGACCAGCAGATGACCCCTATTGATTTTGAGGTCAGTATGTTAAAGGTCAAGGTCACAGTGACCCTGAACAGTAAAACAGTTTCCGGATGATAACTCAAGAACGCTTAGGCCTAGGATCATGAAAGTTGATAGGGAGGTTGGTCATGACCAGCAGGTGACCCCTATTGATTTTGAGGTCAATATGTCAAAGGTCAAGGTCACAGTGACCAGGAACAGTAAAATGGTTTCCAGGCAATAACTCAAGAACGCTTGGGCCTAGTGTAAGGAAAATTGATAGTTAGGTTGGCCATGACCAGCAGATGACCCCTATTGATTTTGAGGTCAGTATGTTAAAGGTCAAGGTCACAGTGACCCTGAACAGTAAAACAGTTTCCGGATGATAACTCAAGAACGCTTAGGCCTAGGATCACGAAAGTTGATAGGGAGGTTGGTCATGACCAGCAGGTGACCCCTATTGATTTTGAGGTCATTAGGTCAAAGGTCAAGGTCACATTGGCCAGGAACAGTTAAATGGTTTCTGATCTTCTTGTCCAAAACCATAGGACCTAGGGCTTTGATATTTGGTATGTAGCAAAATCTAGTGGTCCTCTACCAGGATTGTTCAGATTATTTCCCTGGGGTCAAATATGGCCCCACCCGTAGGGTCACATGGTTTATATAGCCTTATATAGGAAAAAACTTTGAAAAACCTCTTGTCCAAAACCACAGGGCCTAGGGCTTTGATATTTTATATATGACATCATCTAATGGTTCTCTACTAAGATTATTCAAATTATTCCCCAAGGGTCAAATATGGCTCCGCCCTGTGGGTCACATGGTTTACATATACTTATTTACAGTGTGCATATAATTTCTGTTCCTTGTGCAATTACTAAATGCATCAAGGGGGGCATTTGGTGTTCGACGAGCTCTTGTTACAACAAAAATTGTTACAGACAATTTTCCAACTTCAAAACAAGTTTGTTACAATTTTCGCCATTTTGGTAAAGGAAGCTACTCTCCGCGCTTATTGTCTACGCTAAAATCTAAGATTGCCGTTACGTTCCGTAAAAGAGAATGGTTTATATTTTTTTCAAACACAATTGCGTATAAATTTTATAGTATTTTGATGACAGAAGTATAAAAAAAATCACAAATATTATGCTACTAATTAGTTATCAAGTATTATCTTTAACCGAGATCAAACTGTGAACAACAAAATTGACACGAGGTGACACGCTAATTGCCGATAATTACTGGCCATTTGATCATAACAAAAAGGGGATTACACCTTTGGTTATCAGTTTTAATTGAGAAGCTCCTGTCATTTGGTCGTTCTTGTGGTGATGTCACGCGAAACTTAGCAATCACGTGCTTCTCAAAAATCAGGTATCTTCGGCGATTATCGCCTAAAAATAATTGGTTTTGGAAGAAAAATGGCCGCTGAAAGGGGTCAAATACGGCGGTCGGGAGGCAATTTCGGTGGCCGCTGGCCGCGGACGGCAGGTGGCCGCTGAATAAAGTGATAAAATAGAGGAAAATCCGTCAGGGGCGTCATAAAATGACCGCTGAACGGAGGTGACCGCTGATCGGAGGTGACCGTTAGTACAGGTTAGACTGTATATAATGAACATCTCATAAACCACATTTATGACTGTATCTTCATGAAACTTGGTCAGAATGTTACTCATGATGATCTCAAAGTCCAGTTAGAATCTGGGTCATGTAGGGTCAAAAACTAGGTCACTAGGTCAAATCAGAGGAAAAGCTAGTTAACACTCTAGAGGCCACATTTATGACCATGTCTTAATGAAACTTGGTCAGAATGTTAATCTTGATGATCTATAGGTCATCTATAGGTCATGTTCAAATCTGGGTCAGGTTTGATCAAAAACTAGGTCACTGGGTCAAATCAGAGGAAAAGCTGTTAACACTAGAGGCCACATTTATGACTGTATCTTCATGAAACTTAGTCAGAATGTTAATCTTGATGATCTTTAGGTCAAGTTCGAATCTGGGTCATGTGGGGTCAAAAACTAGGTCACCGGGTCAAATCAAAGGAAAAGCTTGTTAACACTCTAGAGGCCACATTCATGACTGTATCTTCATGAAAAGCTTAGTCAGAATGTTAATCTTGATGATCTTTAGGTCAAGTTCGAATCTGAGTCATATGGGGTCAAAAACTAGGTCACCAGGTCAAATCAAAGGAAAGGTTAGTTATCACTTTAGAGGCCACATTTATGACCATATCTTAATGAAACTATCTTGATGGTCTAAAGGTCAATGGGTCAGGTGAGCGATACAGGGCCTTCATGGCCCTCTTGTCTCAAAATTATGACAATAGGAGATGGTACTTTTTTTTACTTTTTTGCCTTCAAATGAAAGTTGACTGTAAGTTAGTCTTGCATTGTCAACAGGTGACAAATGACCATAAAGTGGCGGTTATTGGGGCACCTGTGTGCTATGAACACACACCAAGTTTTATGAAATTATGCCCTCCGGTACCAAGTATATAGGGGCTAAATTGGGGTCAGTAGGTCTGTAAGTCTATTTTCAGTTCCCTTCTATAAGCAAACCATTTAACAGATTTTCAAATACCTACACTTCTTTGATCTTAATTTTGGAAGCTCTCAGCTCCCATAGCCTACAATTCAATGTCTTTTTTGCAGGAACGACATACAGGTTTAGAGTATTTACAGAAAATGAAAAGTACACCTCAATAAACTATGGACAATCCGCATTTTGCATGACAAAGGCAAAATGTAAGTTAGTTTTTTATTTCCTCCATCACAAGTTTGAAGATTTTAGCTCATCTGAGCATAAATTACTCATTATGAGCTTTTAGGATCATTGAGTGTCTGTTGTCAGTCTGTCATCTACAGTTTCTTTAAGGAACATCTCCTTAACCACAAGGTCAGTTTCAACCAAACTTCACAAGAGTGTTCTTTAAGAATGTATTTTCTTTAAGGATGTATTTTTTTCAGAATATCCACCATTTTGAAAATGTTTTTATGCCCCCGAAGGGATATATATTAGTTTTCATCTGTCCGTCCATTCACTATAGTTTGTTCGTTCGTTCGTCACAACATTAACTTTTTGCATGAAGGCACTTTACTCGCGAACCACTGCACCCAGGACCTTCAAACTTCACATGCTGATAGTACTTATTGAGTACACGACCCCTACTGACTTTGGGGTCAATGGTCAAGGTCACAAGGTCAAAGGTCAAGGCGCTGCGGGGGCATTTGCCACCATTAGTGACAGCTCTTGTTTTCGAATATTTCTTTCTAATTCAGAGTCAAGCACTGAGAAAAGTGGAGCACGCTGTCTTACAGACAGCTCTTGTTTTGGCTGCAATTGATGTAAGATGTACTATGGGGTAGGGGTCGGTAATTTAAAATATCTATGAAAGTAGATTAGGTTTGGTTCTGATATTTTCTGGCTGATATATATAATGATAAGCTACAACTGAAATAAAAGTATTCAATATAGCAGTTTATATTTTAAAGGAAATTTAAATTAAAACAAGAACTAAAAATATAAGAATTCGCCAGTTTTTAAACCGAGTGGTGGGGGCATATAGATTTGTTCTTGTCCGTGCATCCGTCTGTCCGAAGTTCGTGATGCGCCTAGCTTGAAAAGTATTTGATATAAAATGATGAAACCTTGCATG
>NW_026461646.1:0-60681 GCF_021730395.1 Mercenaria mercenaria | reverse complement strand
ATTTAATCCAAGTTTCATGATTATCCTTCATGGGGTTAAGGAGATACAGAGCAGACACAAATGGAAGGCTCAAACCTTTGACAATGAGCTGTGACCTTGATCTTGAAGATGACATGGTTGATTCATGAATTCTGCACATTGTCTTGATGAGGTAATCATTTGACCCAAGTTTCATGATTATCCAAGTTTCATGATTATCCTTCAAGGGATTCTTCAAGGGATTTAGGAGATATGGAGCAGACACAAAATGGAAGGCTCAAACCTTTGACCTTGAATTGTGACCTTGACCTTGAGCCAACATGGGTGACTCATGGGTTCCGCACATCGTCTTGATGAGGTAATCATTTGACCCCAAGTTTCATGATTATCCTTCAAGGAATTTAGGAGATACAGAGCGGACATGAAATGGAAGGCTCAAACCTTCAACCTTGAATTGTGACCTTGACCTTCAGTTGACATGGCTGACTCATGGGTTCTGCACATCGTCTTGATGAGGTTATCATTTGACCACAGTTTCATGTAAATCCTTCAAGAGGTTTAGGAGATACAGAGCATACACAAAATGTTACAGAAGGATAGAAAGACGTACAGAAACCATTCCCAAAAAGATATTACTTCAAATGTGTAAGTCTAAACTTCATGAATAACTTGCAATGGTCTCAATTTTGATGTTTTAAGACGCTTATATAAATAATAACCTCTCAAATGATATATTTAATATTAACCTCTAAAGAGATATATTTATCTACCTTCCACAGAAGTGACATTAAATTATTTATGGTAACCAATTGTTTCTGTAAACAAACATGTCTGGTTACTAAACATTTATTCAATATGAGGATGTCTTGAACTAGAATGTGTCTGTAGGACACAGGGTGTGCCCCCCCTCCCCCACACTGGTACATTTGTCATAAATGAGGGCCAATAATTCAAATGTTTGCAGTCTTAATGGGGTATAGCCTCAACAATCATTTTATGAAAAGGATTCATTATTCTAGGCCCTTTACTTTTCGAGCTATGAGCATCACAAACAAAAAATCCACTATTTTGGTTATTTCACGGGCCATAACTCTGTAATAAGAGCTAACATTCTAAAGAAGAATGCCAAGTGTGCAAGTTCACATCACGATAAAGACTCCAGCAAGGTTTCCTGAATTTACATCTGATACTTTTTGAGCTAGGCACATAATTAGGTGAAAAAGTGCATTTTTTTTACTATTTCAGGGGCCGTAACTTTAAAAATAGGGGGTGGAGCCAGCCAAAAAATTAGAGGTGTGCAAGTTAATATCATGATAAAGACTTATGCAAGTTTTCAACCATTTATATTAAATACTTTTTGAGCTAGGTGCATCACAAGGTGAAAATGTGTATTTTTGACTATTTCAGGGGCCATAACTCTAACAAGAGGGCCATGAAGGCCCTGTATCGCTCACCTGACCTATTGACCTAAAGATCATCAAGATCAACATTCTGACCAAGTTTCATTAAGATATGGTCATAAATGTAGCCTCTAAAGTGTTAACTAGCTTTTCCTTTGATTTGACCCGGTGACCTAGTTTTTGCCCCCACATGACCCAGATTCGAACTTGACCTAAAGATCATCAAGATTAACATTCTGATTAAGTTTCATGAAGATACAGTCATAAATCTGGCCTCTAGAGTCTTAACAAGCTTTTCCTTTGATTTGACCTAGTGACCTAGTTTTTTAACACACCTGACCCAGATTTAAACTTGACCTATTCCTTTTATTTGACCCCCGTGACCTAGTTTTTGACCCGACATGACCCAGATTCGAACTTGACCTAAAGACCATCAAGTTTAACATTCTGACTAAGTTTCATGAAGATATAGTCAAAAATGTGGCCTCTAGAGTGTTAACAAGCTTTTCCTTTGATATGACCTAGTGACCTAGTTTTTGACTCCATCTGACCCAGATTTAAACTTGACCTAAAGATTATCAAGATTAACATTCTGACCAAGTTTCATTAAGATATGGTCATAAACGTGGCCTCTACAGTGTTAATTAGCTTTTCCTTTGATTTGACCCGGTGACCTAGTTTTTGACCCGACATGACCCAGATTCAAAATTGCCCTAAAGATCATCAAGTTTAACATTCTGACTAAGTTTCATGAAGATATAGTCATAAATGTGGCCTCTAGAGTGTTAACAAGCTTTTCCTTTGATATGACCTAGTGACCTAGTTTTTGACCCCACCTAACCCAGATTTGAACTTGAGCTATAGATCATCAAGATTTGACCAAGTTTCATTAAGGTATGGTCATAAATGTGGCCTCTAGTGTAAACTAGCTTTTCATTTGATTTGGCTTGGTGACCTAGTTTTTTATCCTACATGACCCAGATTCAAACTGGACCTTAAGATCATCAATATTAACAATCTGACCAAGTTTCATGAAGATACAGTCATAAATGCGGCTTCAACAGTGTTAACAAGCTTTTCCTTTGATTTGACCTGGTGACCTAGTTTATGATCCCAGATAACCAAATATCGAACTCGTCCAAGATTTTATTAAGGGTAACATTCTGACCAAGTTTCATTAAGATTGGGCCAAAAATGTGACCTCTAGAGTGTTAACAAGCTTTTTCTTTGATTTGACCTGGTGACCTAGTTTTTGACCCCAGATGACCCAATATCGAACTCGTCCAAGATTTTATTGAGGGTAACATCCTGACCAAGTTTCATTAAGATTGGGCCAAAATTGTGACCTCTAGAGTGTTAACAAGCTTTTCCTTTGATTTGACCTGATGACCTAGTTTTTGACCCCAGATGACTTAATATCGAACTCGTCCAAGATTTTATTGAGGGTAACATTCTGACCAAGTTTCATTAAGATTGGACCAAAAATGTGACCTCTAGAGTGTTAACAAGCTTTTCCTTTGATTTGACCTGATGACCTAGTTTTTGACCCCAGATGACCCAATATCGAACTCGTCCAAGATTTTATTGAGGGTAACATTCTGACCAAGTTTCATTAAGATTGGGTCAAAAATGTGACCTCTAGAGTGTTAACAGTCAAATTGTTGACGACGGACGGACGGACGGACGGACGGACGGACGACGGACGACGACGGACGACGGACACAGGGTGATCACTAAAGCTCACCTTTGAGCACTTCGTGCTCAGGTGAGCTAAAAATAGGGGGTGGACCCAAATGAAAAATAGGAGGTGCGCAAGTTCATATCATGATTAAGACTCATGCAAGTTTTTCATGAATCTATATCAAATACTTTTTGAGCTAGGCATGTCACAAGGTGAAAATGTGCATTTTTGACTATTTCAGGGGCCGTAACTCTGAAAATATGGAGCCGACCCAAATGAAAAATAGGAGGTGCGCAAGTTCATATCATGATTAAGACTCATGCAAGGTTTCATGAATCTATATCAAACGCTTTTTCAGCTAGGCGTATCACAAGGTGAAAATGCGCATTTTTTACTATTTCAGGGGCCATAACTCTGGAAATAGGGGGCAAAGCCAGATGAAAAATAGGAGGTGCGCAAGTTCATATCATAATCAAGACTCATGCAAGGTTTCATGTATCTATATCAAATACTTTTTGAGCTAGGCATGTCACAAGGTGAAAATGTGCATTTTTGACTATTTCAGGGGCCATAACTCTAAAATTAGGGGGCGAAGCCAGATGAAAAATAAGAGGTGCGCAAGTTCATATCATGATTAAGACCCAAGCAAGGTTTCATTAATTTATATCGAATACTTTTTGAGCTAGGCGTGTCACAAGGTGAAAATGTGCATTTTTCACTATTTCAGGGGCCATAACTCTGAAAATAGGGGGTGGAGCCAGACGAAAAATAGGAGGTGCGCAAGTTCATATCATGATAAACATTCATGCAAGGTTTCATCAATTTGTATCAAATACTTTTCGAGCTAGGGGCGTCACGAACTTCGGACGGACGGACGGATGCACGGACAAGACCAAATCTATATGCCCCCACCACTCATTGGGGGGGGGGGGGGGGGGGGCACAATAAAAAATGTATTCTTGTCAGAATATCTTTTTCAAATTGAATCTGCCTAATATATTTTGCTTTCAATTTTAACTTGTTCTCAATGACTTAATGGCAGTTACAGATATTTGAAAAACCAAAGTGATATCAAAACATCAATTGTCCTAACATCATAGAACGAGAGGGCCATAAAAGGCCCTGTATCGCTCACCTGACCTATTGACCAAGTTTCATAAAGATATGGTCATTAATGTGATCTCTAAAGTGTTAACTAGCTTTACCTTTTATTTGACCTGGTGCCCTAGTTTTTGACCCCACATGACCCAGATTCGAACTTCGCCTATAGATCATCAAAATTAACATTCTAACAAAGTTTCATGAAGATATAGTCATATATGTGGCCTCTAGAGTGTTAACAAGCTTTTCCCTTGATTTGATTTAGTGACCTAGTTTCTGACCCCACCTGACCCAGATTTGATGTTGACCTATAGATCATCAAGATCAACATTCTGACCAAATTTCATTAAGATATAGTCATAAATAATTGGCCTCTACAGTGTTAACTAGCTGTTCCTTTGATTTGACCTGGTGACCTAGTTTTTGACCCTACACGACCCAGATTTAAACTGGACCTTGAGATTATCAAGATTAACATTCTGACTAACATTCATGAAGATACAGTCATAAATGTGGCCTCTACAGTGTTAAAAAGCTTTTCCTTTGATTTGACCAGGTGACCTAATTTTTTACCCCAGATGACCCAATATCGAACTTGTCCAAGATTTTACTGAGGATAACATTCTGACCAAGTTTCATTAAGATTGGGCCAAGAGTGTTATTAAGCATTTCCTTTGATTTGACCTGGTGACCTAGTTTTTGACCCTAGAGAACCCAATATCAATCTCGTCCAAGATTTTATTGAGGTTAATATTCTGACCAAGTTTCATTATGATTGGGCCGAAACGATGGCCTCTAGAATGTTAACAAGCTTTTCCTTTGATTTGACCTGATGACCTAGTTTTGACCCCAGATGACACAATATCGAGCTCCTCCAAGATTTTATTGAGAGTAATATTCTGACCAAGTTTCAGTAAGATTAGGCCAAAATTGTGACCTCTAAAGTGTTAACAAGCTTTTCCTTTTATTTGACCTAGTGACCAAGTTTTTGACTCCAGATGACCCAATATCGTACTTGTCCAAGATTTTATTGAAAGTAATATTCTGACCAAGTTTCATTAAGATTGGGCCAAAATTGTGACCTCTAGAGTGTTAACAAGCTTTTCCTTTGATTTGACCTGGTGACCTAGTTTTTGACCCCAGATGACCCAATATCCAATTCGTCCAAGATTTCATTGAGAGTAACATTCTGACCAAGTTTCATTAAGATTGGACCAAAACTGCGGCCTCTAGAGTGTTAACAAGCTTTTCCTTTGATTTGACCTAGTGACCTAGTTTTTGACCCCAGATGACCCAAAATTAAACTAGTCCAAGATTTTACTGAGGGTAACATTCTGACCAAGTTTCATTAAGATTGAGCCAAAATTGTGACCTCTAGAGAGTTAACAGTCAAACTGTTGACGACGGACGACTGACGGACGACGACGGACACAGGGCAATCACAAAAGCTTGCCTTTTAGCACTTAGTGCTCAGGAGAGCGAACAATTATCAGACAGACAAAACTAAATCAAACCACGAATAAATGACAATCTTTGTACTAACTCATATGCCCAGCAACGTTTGTAATGATTATGTATGTGTATATGAAATAAAAATTTCAAATGTGGCAGCTCCGTATCTATATCACAGTCACCTTGAAATCTGATGATGCCTTTCATGACGGGTGAATATCTTAGGAGAAAGCACACTGACCTATAGACTACTATACTAGATATTTTCGTTAATCAAATGAAAAATGATTTGTAAATCTCTAACTGTAAGAAGCTTCAAGAAAATCTACATCTTAAAGAGATTGTTTGCAAAAATGTCATCAAGCCGGTGATTTTCCCATAAACTTTCATCATGAACACTTGACTGTGATCAATATGATTTTAATCAGTCTCGCTAACCAAAACAAGCACATGATCTTAAAATATCTTTTACAGGCACAATAAACAATTTTTACAATGTAGAAAAAACTTGATCTAAACATCAAAAAGTATCTTAAATATTTAGCAAACAGCCTTGACATAAGAGCAAATTGGTTTGAACCTATAAATCTTATACAAAATATACACTTTTACTTCAAGTTAGAGTAGTATATTTCTCCGTCATCTTAAAAGTTTTAATTACTAGATGAGAGATACTAGTAGTGTACCAATAAGAAGTACATTAATTTTGTATATATGTGACTAAGGAAGATATATCACAGTTTTAACACTAATCAAGAGAATTTATTTATTTATATTGTTGGGTTTAACGTCGCACCGATACAATTTTAGGTCTAATCAAGAGAAATATAATATATAAACAGAAATAAAATCATACTGGTGGTTTCGCATTTGTTTTCAACACATGCCACAAGGCCTGTAGCTCGTATCTGACCATATTTAGACTGTTCAAAAAATTCTTGCACAAACGTCACAGTTATCTGTGTCTGCTGTACATTCTTCACTTTCTCCTCAGGTATTACTTTAGTCTGCATTGTATCCTCTATGTTTTCTGGAACTGTAAAATGCAGTTTTAAGTTATTACCATTTAGATATTAAGGCAACACATTAGACAAGATGGCAATGATGGCCCTATATCGCTCACCTGAGTATCATTGCTCTTAATGATAAGATCAAGTTTTGACATAGATCACATAGGCATACACATTAAATAGCATCAGGATAAATAGTTTCTTGTGAAAGTCCCTTTTGACCTATGGGTCACATACTAGTCTGGGCCAATCTCCATACCAAGTTTGAGGGTCCTAGGCTCAAAGGCTGCTTTTCTGTACTAGCTTGACTATTCCTTAGCCTGGAAGACTTAAATAACATTTAAAACCAATCTTGCTGCTGAGGTATATTCATTTACATAAAATAAAGGGAGGTAGTTTGTCATAAATTCAGTCAAAAGTTATCTACCCTGATTGTCCGAGTCCATCTGATGGCATAAATGACATTTCATATCAGTATCTTCATTGGTTGCTGAGAAACACCAATTTTAATTTGAAACAAAGGGAGGTAATTTGAAATAAAATCAGTCCATAGTTATCTATCCTGAATGTCTCAGTCCAACTAATGACAATAATGCAATTTCAAATGAGTCCTATAAATACTTATTGAGATAAATCCATTTTGATTAAAATCAGGGGAGGCCATAACTCTTGATCCCATGATGGGATCTGGCCAGATTTTGAAAGGAACCAAGATATTATGCCAATACAAGTTGTGTGCAAATTTGATCAAAGTTGATTGCAAAATGTTGTCTCCCTTTAAGGGGCCATAACTCTGGAACCAATGATGGGATCTGGCCAGTTTTCAAAAGGAACCAAGATAATATGCCCATACAAGTTGAGTGCTAGTTTGATTAAAATCAAATACAAAATGTGGTCTCTATCATGTTCACAAGGGAATTGTGGACGGACAGACAGACGACGGGTGATCACAAAAGCTCAACTTGTCACTACGTGACAGGTGAGCTAAAAATAGAACAGTAGCATTTGAAACTGCATTCAAACAAAAAGGCCATGATGGTCCTAGATTGCTCATCTGATACACATATAGGGATAAATGACCAATCCCTCTGGTGCCCATGTTTTTTTTTTTGACAAATCTGAATAATTTGCACATTTTTGTTAGAGAGTCATGCAAGAACCATTAGTTAAAAATGTGTCTAAAACAAGGCAAGCAGTTAAGATGTCCTTGGAAGATTTTTCAATTTTTAGCTCTGGTGCCATCTATGTGTAACCAAGAAGGACCATACATGCCATATCTCCCACTGGGAGACTTTTCTCCCATATTTTCAGTATATCTCCTGGTCTATTGCCGGGACATGAAAATCTCCTGTGAAAAAAAAAAAATTAGAAAACAAGAGGGCCATAATGGCCCTATATATTGCTCACCAGAGTTAATCTGGCCTACTGACCTAGTTTTTGACCCCACAGGACCAAGAGTCAAACTTGTTCTAAAGATCATCAAGACAAACATTCTGACTAAATTTCATAAAGATTTGTTTATATCTGTGGCTTCTAGAGTGATCACAAGCTTTTCCTTTGATTTGACCGGGTGACCTTGTTTTTGACCCTACATGACCCAGATACGAACTTGACCTATAGATTATCAAAACAAACATTCTGCCTAATTCTCATGAGTTTCAAACTTAAATTGTGGTCTCTAGAGTGTTGAAAAGATTTTCCTTTGACCTGGCCTAGTGACCTAGTTTTTGATCCCACATGACCCAGATTCAAACTTGACCTAGAAATGATTAAGTCAAACATTCTGACTTAGTTTTATAAAGATTGAGCTAAACCTGTGGCTGCTAAAGTGTTCACAAGCTTTTCCTTTAATCTGACTAGGTGACCTAGTTTTTGACCCCACATGACCCAGATTCAAACTTGATCTGGAAATCATCAAGACAAACTTTCTGAGTTTCATAAATATTGGGTCACAACTGTGGCCTCTAGTGTTCACAATCTTTTCCTTTGATTTAACCAGGTGACCTAGTTTTTGACCCAACATGACCCAGTTTCAAACTTGACCTAGAGATCATCATGAATAACTTTCTAAGTTTCATAAAGATTGGGTCACAAATGTGGTCTCTAGAGTGTTCACAAGCTATTTCTTTGATCTGACCTACTGAGCTAGTTTTTGACCCCACATGACCCAGTTTGGATCTTGGCCTAGTGACCATTAAGAATAACATGCTGACCAAGTTTCATTAAGTTTGGGTCACAAATGTGGTCTCTAGAGTGTTCACAAGCTTTCCATTTGATCTGACTTACTGATCTAGTTTTTGATCCCTCATGACCCAGTTTCGAACCTGAACCAGAAATCATCAAGACTAACATTCTGACCAAGTTTCATAAAGATTGGGTCCAAATGTGGTCTTTAGAGTGTTCACAAGCTTTTCCTTTGATCTGACCTACTGACCTAGTTTTTGATCCCACATGACCTTGTTTCAAACTTGACCTAGGGATCATCAAGACTAACATTCTGACCAAGTTTCATAAAGATTGGGTCACAAATATGGTCCCTAGAGTGTTCACAAGCTTTTCCTTTGATCTGACCTATTGACCTAGTTTTTGACCCAACATGTCCCGTTTCAAACTTGTCCTAGAGATCATCAAGACAAACATTCTGACAAAGTTTCATAAAGATAGAGTCAAAAATGTGGTATTTAGAGTGTTCACAAACTTTTCCTTTGATCTGACCTACTGACCTAGTTTTTTTACCCCACATGACGCTGTTTCAAACTTGACCTAGAGATCATCAAGACTAACATTCTGACTAAGTTTCATAAAGATTGGGTCACAAAATATGGTCTCTAGAGTGTTCACAAGGCAAATGTTGACGCACGACGAACTACGCATGCTGACAGACGCCGAACAATGACTGGTGACAATAGCTCACCTTGAGCACTTTGTGCTCTGGTGAGCTAAAAAGACATCTGGCAATTTTTTTTTATTGCAGATCCAATAAAGACAAAGATAAAAACCGTAGTATACTGACTGTTTATCTAACATGACGTTGTTGACCCTTTTATTGATTGTAATATGTTTTTTACTTGCCCCTGGCAGTCAGAAGATTAATGAAGTCAATCAAGTGGTAGGTAGTATTGATTTAAGGTAATAATCTATGTGTTTGATTAATTGCTGATTAAATGTGTTATGACATCTGGCCTACTCTATCACCATATTTGAGGCAACTGTGTACTTGATCACAAACTTAAAGTACACATGCCCAGTAAAATACTATTCAACATACTTTGAATAAATACGAATGGCCCAGTAATTTAATATGAATAAATATTGGCGTCACATCTTTTTACCTTACAGGGGGTTTCAATACATAACTGAATAATTTTATATCACAAAAGAGCAGTATCATATTGATGATATGGTTAGCCGAATCAAATCCTTAAGGTTTCGATGGAGGCCTTGAGAAACAAAAATCAAACAACACCAAATCATAGAAAGAAAGAGTTGTTTGACATGAAAATTGAACAGCATGTAAAACATGTATATTACTTTACGAAACAAGTGTCAGTATACTGATATAAACATTGAATTCCGGAAAAGGGCTGCCTAAAGGGGCTCCACTTCCGGACAGTTAAACGCCTTTAAAAACTCACCATTTTCAAAGAACAGTTACACATGTTTGTTTTGATGCATTTGCAATAGCGTGCGAGTGGTGAAATTTCACGTAACAAGGTGGAACATAGTTTTCAGCAATTGTTTATCTTTTTTTCTTTACAAATGGCATTCATTTTCAAAGGGAGACAACTTTTTCTCAAAGATTACTTAAAATTATCGGAAAAAGTTGTTTCCCTTTGAAAATGAATGCCATTTGTACTTAAAATAATCGGGAACAGTTGTTTCCCTTTGAAAATGAATGCCATTTGTAAAGAAATAAAGATAAACAATTGCTGAAAACTGTGTTCCACCTTGTTATGCGAAATTTCACCACTCGCACGCTATTGCAAATGCATCAAAACGAACATGTGTAACTGTTCTTTGAAAATGGTGAGTTTTTAAAGGCGTTTAACTGTCCGGAAGTGGAGCCCCTTTAGGCAGCCCTTTTCCGGAATTCAATGTTTATATCAGTAAACTGACACTTGTTTCGTAAAGTAATATACATGTTTTACATGCTGTTCAATTTTCATGTCAAACAACTCTTTCTTTCTATGATTTGGTGTTGTTTGATTTTTGTTTCTCAAGGCCTCCATCGAAACCTTAATGTATTCAGTTTTTAAGTATCAAAGTATCAAAGCACCGTTAGCACTTGCAGCAAATTTTGAATGGATTCTTTTCATACACATTCTAACATAAATCACCTTCAATCAGTACTGTACAATCATGTGTACTGAAATTATGTACTAGACAATTTTAAACAACAGGATATTTTTATAGCTGCAGATTTTACATAACTATGATTATTATGTTTTTGTCTTTAACACTCCTAAATGACTAACCTTTCTAATATTTCTTTGTTTTTTGTCTTTTTTTCAGTTTCATGTCTATCAGAGAGAGCACAGCCAGAGATTGACACAGAGAAAGTCATGGAAGAATCTGAAGGGTACATGCGTATGTCTACCAGAGACCTTCCAATATTCAGCAGAGATGAAACACCATTAGATGAAGCTCGGTTGAAATGGGAGAATCGTAACTTCCAATGTCAACCCACAAGTTGAGTAATTAGGCCCTTGTTACACTGACTTTTAAATTATCAAATTCAAATTCATCAACAGTTACTTAAAGACTTTTCAGCATGTTAGGAAAAATACAGACATATCAGAGAGGGAACCTAGGCTCATATTCTGTAAAACGGTCTTCATATCAGTGATAATAAAACAATATAAATGACTGCCACACTTTTAAGCTAACAAAAGAATTAATTAAGAGTGTGAAAAGTGTACGCATATAACACACCATGTTAAAGACTGAAGGAGAGAAATGTTCTGAGAACAATGTAATCTGAAGTGTGAACATCTACTAAAAGTATATTTACTGACATTATTATATTATTAAGATTAGAACTGAAGGTGTACTAAAGTATATTTATTGACATAAATTTGAACTGAGAGTATATTTATTGACATAAATTTTGTCAGCAAAATGTGCATTGCTAAATAAATTCTGTTATATATATCTTATGGTGTCTTTATTTTCATGATGAATTAGTTGTAACTTAATGATTTTGGTAAAAGATACTATTCTAAGCACATTAAAAAATGAGCCAACTGAAGTCTTCCTTATTTTCACGCAAATCTCCCTTAAAAAGCCCTGCTGAGACAATTATAGCATGTATGATGGAGGGTTAGTTGATGTGGAAGTTCGGCATGTGATCAAAGCCATGCCAAAAAGGAGTCTATGCTCTCAAATATTAAACTGAGTCATAGTTTTAAACTAGAATGTGTCTGTACGACACAGGGTGTACCCACCACTGGTACATTTGTCACAAATAAGGAGAAATAATTCAAATGCTTGCAGTCTTAATGGGGTATAGCCTCAACAAACATTTTATGAAAAGGATTCATTATTCTAGGCCATATACTTTTTGAACTATGAGCATCACAAATAAAAAATCCACTATTTTGGCTATTTCAAGAGCCATAACTTTGTAATAAATGCTAAGATTCTCAGGAAGAATGCCAAGTGTGCAAGGTGTCATAAATTTACATCAAATACTATTTGAGCTAGACACATAATTTGGTGAAAATGTGCATTTTTTTTTACTATTTCAGGGGCCATAACTTTAAAAATAGGGGGTGGAGCCAGCCAAAAAATAAAGAGGTGTGCAAGTTTATATCATGATAAAGACTTACGCAAGTTTTCAATCATTTATATTAAATACTTTTTGAACTAGGTGCATCACAAGGTGAAAATGTGCATTTTTGACTATTTCCGGGGTCATAACTCTGAAAATAGGGGCGGAGCCAGACAAAAAATAGGAGGTGCGCAAGTTCATATCATGATAAAGACTCATGCAAGGTTTCATTAATTTATATCAAATACTTTTTCAGCTAGGTGCGTCACAAAGTGAAAATGTGCATTTTTGACTTTCAGGGGCCATAACTCAGAAAATAGGGGGCGGAGCCAGATGAAAAATAGGAGGTGCGCAAGTTCATATCATGATAAAGACTCATGCAAGGTTTCATCAATTAATATCAATTACTTTTTGAGCTAGGCACGTCACAAGGTGAAAATGTGCATTTTTGACTATTTCAGGGGCCATAACTCTGAAAATAGGGGGCGGAGCCAGACAAAAAATAGGATGTGCGCAAGTTCATATCATGATTAAGACTCATGCAAGGTTTCATGAATCTATATCGAACACTTTTTGAGTCGGGTGCGTCACAAGGTGAAAATGTGCATTTTTGACTATTTCAGGGGCCATAACTCTGAAAATAGGGGGAGGAGCCAGACGAAAAATAGGAGGTGCGCAAGTTCATATGCAATGTTTCATCAATTTATATAAAATACTTTTCAAGCTAGGCGTGTCACGAACTTCGGATGGACGGACAGACGCACGGCGGACGGACAAGACCAAATCTATATGCCACCACCACTCATGGGGGGCACAAAAATTCATATTATATGTTTTCTAACAAGAGCTGCTGTCCCTAAGACAGTGCGCTCCACTATTCGGCGTTCTGACAGTTAAATGAATACATGTCTCAATAAGAGACCTCTATTTTAAGGTGGAATGTGCCTAATTTAAAGTTCTTGGGTTCCGTTTCGAAATTTTGTTTAATATCAAATTCAGCATATTCCTCATATAATGCATATTTTACAATTTTGATATTTCTGTAACTTTGTTCTCTGCAAACCTTCAAACACAACCACTGACGTCCATACACTATTTCAAAGACATTTTTAAATGAAAATATGATGAGAAACAAGCAAAGCAACACTTGTTGACTGAATAGAATGATTTACGAAAACAGTCTGACAGACATGAAACATGGATCATCAAAAATGGATGTCAATGGTAGTGTTTGAAGGTTTGTGGAGAAAAGATTTATAGAAACATCAAAAATGTAAAATATGCATCATAAGGGAAATATGCTGAATTTCATATGAACAAAATGTCAAAACAAAACCCAATAACTTCAAAATAGTGCATTCCACCTTAAAAGGAAGAAACACCAAGGGGCATAATTCTGTCAAGAACGCAAACTAGAGTTATTGGGATTGTTACATGCAGATGATGATTGTTAAAGTATATTTTGAGTTTCAAGTCATAACCTTATATAGTATCAATGTTATGTCCAGAAAATGAAGATTTTCAAAAAATTTAAGTATGAAAGGGGCATAATTTGGTCAAATATACAAATTAGAGTTATGGGGATTGTTACCACTCATGCAGACGATAATGATAAAGATACATTTCAAGTTTCAAGTCTTTATCTTATATTGTACTAAAATAACATCAAGAAAGTGAAGATTGCCAAAATTTATTTATTTGTTTATTTGGGTTTTACGACGCACCAACAGAGTAGTTTAAGTCTGAAAGGGGCATAATTCTGTCAAAAATACAATTAGAGTTATGGGGATTTTAATACACATGATAAAGAAATATTTTTGATTTCAAGTCATTATCTTTTAAAGATATGACAGAAAAACAAAGGCTGCAGAAAAACTTTAACCTTACAAAATAACCTAAGTATAACACCTTGGCAACCTTGACCTTTGATATAATGAGCCCAGTCCATCCACATACTTTGTTTGTATGCTGGACAATGTTTATGTGAACTTACAGTAAGATATAAGCAATAGCAACAAAGATATGACACAAAAACAAAGGTTGCCAAAAAACTTTAACTTCAAAAACAAGAGCTACCACTAATGGTGACAAATGCCTCCCCCCGCCCCTAGCGACTTGACCTTTGACCTGGTGACCCCCAAAGTCAATAGGGGTCATGTACTTAATAAGTACTATCAGCATGTGAAGTTTGAAGGTCCTGTGTGCAGTGGTTCGCGAATTAAGTGCCTTCATGCAAATGTTAACATTGCCCCCTGTGACCTTGACTTTTGACCTGGTGACCCCTAAGTCAGCAGGGACATGTACTCAATAAGTACTATCAGCATGTGAAGTTTGAAGGTCCTGGGTGCAGTGGTCTGCGAGTAAAGTGCCTTCATGCAAAAAGTTAACACTGGCCCCTGTGACCTTTACCTTTGACCCGGTGACCCCAGTCAGTAGGGATTGTGTACTCAATAATTACTCTCAGCATGTGAAGTTTAAAGGTCCTGGGTGCAGTGGTTTGCAGGCAATGTGCATTCATGAAAAAAGTTAACATTGGCCCCTGTGACCTTGACCTTTGACCTAGTGACCCCCGAAGTCAATAGGGGTCGTGTACTCAATAAGTACTATCAGTAGGTGAAGTTTGAAGGTCCTGCGTGCAGTGGTTTGCAGGTAAAGTGCCTTCATGCAAAAAGTTAACATTGACCCCTGTGACCTTGACCTTTGACCTGGTGACCCCAAAGTCAGTAGGGTGCGTGTACTCAATAAGTACTATCAGCATGTGAAATTTGAAGGGTTGGGTGCAGTGGTTCGCGAGTAAAGTGCCTTCATGCAAAACGTTAACATTGACCACTATGACTTTGACCTTTGACCTTTGACCTGGTGACCCCAATTTCTGTAGGGTCGTGAACTCAATAAGTACTATCAGCATGTGAAGTTTGAAGGTCCTAGGTGAAGTAGTTCGCAAGTAAAGTGCCTTCATGCAAAAGTTAACGTTGGCCTTCATGCAAAAAGTTAACGTTGTGACGAATGAACGGATGGACAGTTGAAAACTAATATGCCTCTCTTCTGGGGCATAATAATAACACCTTGATGACGTTGACTTTGGGTATAATGGGCCCATCTCCTGCACTTACTTTGTTTGTATGTTGGACAATGTTTATGGGAAGTTACAGTAAGATATAAGCAATAGTAACAATGATATTACAGAAAAACAAAGGCTGCCGAAAAACTTTAACCTTAAAAATAACCTAAGTATAATACCTTCGCAACCTTGACCTTTGATAAAATGGGCCCAGCGCATGCACATACTTTGTTTGTATACTGGACAATGTTTATGTGAAGTTACAGTAAGATATAGATCTAAGCATTAGTAACAAAGATATGACAGAAAAACAAAGGTTGCCAAAAAACTTTAACCAAGAAAGCTCACACTGATGCTGATAGTGGAATAGTGGAACTAAAAATGTTGTAGAATGTGTCTTTCTTACACTTGTAATAATTTCCCTCAAATATTCAGGCAGTAAGTTTAACTCAGTCTGAGACACTCTGAACTGAATTTCATATTAGTTTAATTATTGAAATTGCCTCTTTTTCTTATAATATCTGAAACACTCTGAAACTGTTGCTTTAATGCAGTCTTGATTACATTTATTATCTTAATATTAAATCATTCCAACAAGAAAGCAATCTTAATTTCTTAGCAAAAACAGCTACCTTGATTGAAATTATTAAGATACAGATGAAGTGATGTTTATACAAGAGGAGTTCAACTTATATTTGAACACTTTACAAACATACACTTAGATGTATGTTCAATGATCTGTATGTATTGGGAACAAAATTAGTGTTCAATTTGAGATCCTTTATAAAAAGTAATTCTGCAATGCTTAAACTAAGAAATTAAAACTGTACAAATAGATTTTTGGTCCAGTTTTTTCCATGTGTCCAAGATTAATATTAAATCATCGAGTATGTTGAAAGTGTGTTTCTATTATTTCCCATATGTCAACTAGGATCTGTACAGGAACTCTGAAGTCCATTCCTCAGGGGTTATGAAACTGATTTTTGTAGTTTTTCTTGGGCAGAACTAAACAAAAATCCAATTAAGGAACAAGTATCTGTAAGATATTACAATGCTAGAAACAGTTCAATGCAAAAGTCTGGATACTCTTGAGCAAGTCTCTCCAAAAATTAAATTTTGAAGTGTTCACCTCTCGTACAGAGCAACCAAAAACTTAAGAACTATTGCTCTAATATTGATGTCTTTTAAGTTGAATTTTCACTGTCTTACAGATTTGTCCCTTGAAATTCAAAATACTGAATTTCAACTGTAGATTTATTTGAAGTTTTTGTTCCAAAAAAACCCTCTAATTTAACATGATAATGGTCTCAGTTCTTACAATGATAAAATCATAGTATTCTTTTCAGTTCGCATTCTACAACTCAAGCATAATCGAGCTCTTTAAGTACAAGGTTTAGGTTATTCAAGAAAACTTAATGTAGGAAAATTCTACTTTACTTGTTATCTAATATAACACTTCTACATCATGAACTAGTAAGTAGATGTCTAATGACAAACCTCCAGCAGGAGCCTCAATTGTCTTAATCCATGTTTGTCCAGTCATATTGTCCTCATTTGTGGCATACACCTGTCAAAGTACAAAATATATTCTGTAATAATCAAGCATCAATGTTCCTGAAAAAAGGTTATTATGAAAGCTAAATTAAATGCTGTCTCACAGCTTAACAAACATTATTGAAATGATTGAGCTGAAGGTATTCAAGAAATTGTACATACTGTGAAATCATTAATATTTGTGGAGGATTAATTTTCGTGGATTTCGTTGTTGAGTCAATCCACAAAATTTAATCTCAATGAACAAGTAAAATTCCCATTCATTTTATGTTCAAAAGTTGAAATCCACAAATTCATATCCCCACGAAATTGCAGTTTTTACCAAAACCATGAAATTTCATGCCCACAAAATAAAATGATTTTAAGGTATGCCTTTTTTACATTCAGTTTCAATGCAAGGTCATATCTACCATGTATGACCATTTCTACTAAATAATTTTTGCATCCAGAAGTAAATTATATTCAACCTTACAAGTTTAAAAGTAGCTGACAGGACATATTATATCAGTAAATATTTCTCAAACAGATAAAATCAGTGGCAGATAAGATATATAAGAGCTGTTGGAGGACAGCAATGCTCAACTATTCAACAGCCTTGTCAGCTGAATGAAAATAAAAGTTGAACTAGAAATGTGTCCATGGGACACAGATGCCCCCACTACATGACAGAGGACATAAATTTTTTCCTAGGTCAGGGGCCATAACTCCTACAATACTGAATGAATCCGGACGCGAAACCCCAGGTGCACAACCGCAAATGCTGACCAACATTCCTTTAAACTTTGGTGACTCTAGGTCAGATACTTTAGGAGCTAAGCGCGACACAACATTAAAATGACCAATTTTTAACTATGTCAGGGGACATGACTGAATGAATCCGGACGCAAAACCCCAGGTGCACAACTACACATGCTGACCAACATTCCTGTAAAGTTTTATGACTCTAGGTCAAATACTTTTGGAGCTAGGTGCGACACAACATTAAAATGACCAATTTTTACAAAGTCAGGGGCCTTAACTCCTACACAACTGAATGAATCCGGACGCGAAACCCCTGTGCACAACTACACATGCTGACCAACATTCCTTTAAAGTTTTGTGACTCTACGTCAAATACTTTTGGAGCTACGCGCGACACAACATTCTCGGAAGGAAGGACGGACGTACGGACGGACAAGGGCAAATCTATATGCGCCCCCCCCACAAAATTGGGGGCATAAAAAGGGGTATAATTCTGCAAAAATTGCAAAACAGGTTATGGAACCTGTAAAATGCATATGAGTTCACAACAAAATGGACAATTGTGTGAAGTTCCAATCCATTCCCATCAGTGGGTACTGAGATACCAGCTTACATACAAAAACTTAACAAAAAGCTGCTAAGTCGTAAAAGGGGCATAATTTTGTAACAAGAGGGTCATGCTGACCCTGAATCGCTCACCTGAGTAAAACGAGTCACATGTTTAAAATGCCAAACTGATACTAAAATATTAGAAAATAGGTCAGTAGGTCACATTCATGGTCACAGAAAGTCAGTTTTAAGATTGGTGTGCAAAAGTGTACATGTCATCCAAATTTCAAGGCTGTATCTTAAAAGACAAGAAAGTAGGTCAGTAGGTCAAGGTCACAGTCAAGTGACCCCTAATCGATTGGGGTCATCAGGTAATTATAATTAAGCAGTCTAGGAAATATGATCTGAAGACTTTTTAAGTATTTATTCCTATATAACTCATATAACAAGTGACCCCCCGGGCAGGCCGCCTTTTCCACCCAGAGGCATAATTTGAACTACCTTGTTAGAGATCTACTAGGCAATGCTACATACCAAATATCAAAGGGCTAGGCATTGAACTTTCGGACAAGAAGATTTTTAAAGTTTTTTCCTATATAAGTCTATGTAAAACTTGCAACCCCGCTGGGATGGGCCTCTTTTCACCCCAGGGGCATAATTTGAACAATTTTGGTAGAGGACCACAAGGTAATGCTACATACCAAATATCAAAGGCCTAGCTCTTGTGGTTGTAGACAAGGAGACTTTTAAAGTTTTTTCCTATATAAGCCTATGTTAAATTTGGGACCACCCCCCCATCTCCCCCACCCCCCTGGGATGGGCCTCTTTTCAGTTGGTACATACTTTGAACAATTTTGGTAGAGGACCACAAGGTAATGCTACATACCAAATATCAAAAGCCTAGGCCTTGCAGTTTAAGGCAAGAAGATTTTTAAAGTTTTTTTCCTATATAAGTCTATGCAAAACTTGAGACTCCCCCAGGGCTGGGCCTTTTTTCACCCCAGTGGCACAATTTGAACAATTTTGGTAGAGGACCACAATGTCATGCGACATACCAAATATCAAAGGCCTAGGTCTTTTGGTTTTAGACAAGAAGATTTTTATAGTTTTTTCCAATATAAGTCTTTGTAAAACTTGTGACCCCCGGGGAGGGGCCTCTTTTCAACCCAGGGGCATAATTTTAATAATCGATATAGAGGACCATAAGATGATGTCACCTGCCAAATATCAAGGCTCTACGCCTTGCGGTTTTGGACAAGAGGATTTTTAAAGTTTTTGCTTTCGGTTGCCATGGCAACCAGAGTTCTGCATGGAATTCAATTCTTTGAACAATTTTGAAAGGGGGCCATCCAAGGACCATTCCATTGTGAAGTTTGGTGTAACTCTGCTCAGTGGTTTTCAAGAAGAAGACTTTTTTACAAGTTGTTGACGGACGCACGAGCGGTCACAAAAGCTCACCATGAGCCTTTGGCTCAGGTGAGCTAAAAACAAGAGTGCCTCATGGTGGTGAACATTTGTGCCAAGTTACATCGAAATCCCTCCATGCATAAAGAAGAAATGCTTCGGACAAAGTCATTATTGAATTTGGCATTTGACTTCTAAGCGTGACCTTGACCTTAGACCTAGGGACCTGGTGCTTGTGCACAACAATTCGTATTATGATAGGTGAACATTTATGTTAAGTTACATCAAAATCCCTCCATGCATGAAGAAGTGTTCCAGACAAAGTCATTCTTGTATCTGACCTTTGGCATCTATGTGTGACCTTGACCTTGGACCTAGGGACCAGGTTCTTGTGCATGACACTCCCTCTCATAGTGGTGAACATTTGTGCAAAGTAATATTCAAATCCTGTTTTGCATGACAAAGTTATACACAGGACAGGAAAAATGCCCTATTAACCTTTGATCTCCATGTGTGATCTTGACCTTAAAGCTACGGTTCTGGGTGTTGTGCATGACACAGCGTTTCATCATGGGGAACATTCATGCCAAGTAATATTTAATCCCTTGATGGATGTCAGAGTTCTGTACCAGACAGGAAAAAAACCCTATTGACCTTCGACCTCCAATTGTGACCTTGACCTTTGAGCTAGGGGTCCGGCTTTTGCACAAGACAAGTCAACTCAAAATAAGGAACATTTGTGCCAAGTAATATTAAAATACCTCCTTGGGTGGCAGAGTTATGGACCGGACAAGAAACAGACCCTGTTCATGCCATGTTAAAATTTGACTGCCAAGTGTGACCTTGGCCTTTCAGCTAGGGGTCTGAAAGTTGTGCACGACACATCGTCTTATTAAGAGGTACATTTGTGCAAAGTAATATTAAAATCCCTTCATGGATGGCAGAGTTATGGACCGGACAGGAAAAAAGCCCTGTTGACCTTTGACCTCCAATTGTGACCTTGACCTTTAAGCTAGGGGTCCGGGTTTTGTGCATGACACGTCGTCTCATTACGGGAAACATTTGTGCCAAGTAATATTAAGGTAGTTCTGCACGTTAAGCAAAAATCCCTTCATGGATGGCAGAGTTATGGACCGGACAGGAAAACAGCCCTGTTGAGCTTTGACCTCAAATTGTGACCTTAACCTTTAAGCTAGGGGTCCAGATTTTACGCATGACACGTCATCTCATAATGGGGAACATTTGTGCCAAGTAATATTAAAATACCTCCATGGATAGCAGAGTTAGGGACTGGACATGAAACAGACCCTGTTCATGCAATGTTAACATTTGACTGCCAAGTGTGACCTTGACCTTTAAGCTAGGGGTCTGGAAGTTGTGCATGACACATCATCTTACTATAAGGTAAATTTGCGCCAAGTAATATTAAAATCCCTTCATGGATGGCAGAGTTATGGACCGGACAGGAAAAAAGCCCTGTTGACCTTTGACCTCCAATTGTGACCTTGACCTTTAAGCTAGGGGTCCGGGTTTTGTGCATGACACGTCGTCTCATTACGGGAAACATTTGTGCCAAGTAATATTAAGGTAGTTCTGCACGTTTGATAAACCGGAAGTGATGACGTAACGTCATTTATCCAGAAAACGTAGAATAAAGCTTGGATTCGGCATATGGAAATGAAAATCAGTTTATGAATTAAAGGCAGCCTGTAAATCAAGTTATCAATTTGTAACAGTCTCTAACTTTCTAAAGCATGATATGATATTAAAACATCTGACATGTTAAATAATTCAAAATAATGTCTTAAAATTAGCTTCAAATAGGCAGTTCACTTTAATCATGGCCAAATATCTCAGAAATAAGCACATGGACCTATACATTTTATTTCACTGTATTATAGGCCTTATGTTTATTTACAACTGTGAGAAGTTTCATTAAAATCTACATTGTGGAAATTTTTCTATTTGTGAAAAGAAAATGTTATGAAAGTTGCTATTTTCCCGTAGACTCCCATTATGAAAAATTGCGTGAGGTCCAAATTTTTCAAATCAGTCTAGAAAAAAATCAAGTACACGTCCTTTTTATTTGCTGAATTTCTAGGTAAATTCTGAAGTTTTGAAAAACCAGAGTTTAATCGAATTCTACATTGTAGAAAAAGTTTCAGTCCAAATGTGCAGAACTACCTTAAAATCCCTTCATGGATGACAGAGTTATGGACCGGACACGAAATTGCGGACGGACGAAATGATGGACAGACGGAAAAGCGCATTCCTATAGTCCCCGAAACTGGGTTTCAACCAGTAGGGGACTAAAAATCCTGTTAATGACAGTATCCACCTGCCATCCTGAATGTAAAACGATGCAGTTAAAAGGATAGCTTTACCTGTACTTACTGAACAGATGAGCTGCAGTCTCATATCTCATGAAAATGCAAGTTAATATGCTGCTGTTATTATTATTGACTTTTCAAGGCAAGATATTCAGAAAACGTACCTCAAAAGAGTACGAAACTTCTGGCACCACATCCACATAAACCTCATATTTACGGTTTTCTAAAGACTGATGTTGAAACGTTTTCGTTGGACTTCCACTCTTCTGAAAATTGAAACAAAATAGAATTACAACCACCACAGCAAATCGCCCTACAGTGTGTGATAGTTATCAGTAAACAAGAGGACCATGATGGTCCTGAATCGCTCACCTATCCCCACATGACCCAGTGTTGAACTGAGTATGACGTCGTTATTTCTATTATTTGACAGTGACCTAGTTTTTGAGCACATGTGACCTAGATATCATCAAGATAAAAAATTCTGACCAATTTTCATGAAGATCCATTGAAAAATATGGCCTCTAGAGAGGTCACAAGGTTTTTCTATTATTTGACCTAATGACCTAGTTTTTGAAGGCACGTGACCCACTTTTAAACTTGACCTAGATATCATCAAGGTCAACATTCTCACCAATTTTCATGAAGATCTCGTGAAAAATATGGCCTCTAGAGAGGTCACAAGGTTTTCTATTTTTCGACCTACTGACCTATTTTTTGACCGCACGTGACCCAGTTACGAACCTGACCTAGATATCATCAAGCTGAACATTCTCACCAATTTTCATGAAGATCCATTGAGAAATATGGCCTCTAGAGAGGTCACAAGGTTTTTCTATTTTTAGACCTACTGACCTAGTTTTTGATCCCACGTGACCCGGTTTCAAATTTGACCTAGATATCATCAAGGTGAACATTCTGACCAATATTCATGAAGATCTCATGAAAAATATGGCCTCTAGAGAGGTCACAAGGTTTTTCTATTTTTAGATCTACTGACCTAGTTTTTAACCCCACGTGATCCAGTTTCGAACTTGACTTAGATATCATCAAGGTAAACATTCTGACTAATTTTCATGAAGATCCATTGAAAAATATGGCCTCTAGAGAGGTCACAAGGTTTTTCTATTTTTAGACCTACTGACCTAGTTTTTGACCGCACGTGACCCAGTTTCGAACTTTACCTAGATATCATCAAGGTGAACATTCTGACCAATTTTCATGAAGATCCATTGAGAAATATGGCCTCTAGAGAGGTCACAAGGTTTTTCTATTTTTAGACCTACTGACCTAGTTTTTGACCCCACATGACCCAGTTTCGAACTTGACCTAGATATCATCAAGGTGAACATTCTGACCAATATTCATGAAGATCTCATGAAAAATATGGCCTCTAGAGAGGTCACAAGGTTTTCTATTTTTAGACCTACTGACCTAGTTTTTAACCCCACGTGACCCAGTTTCGAACTTGACCTAGATATCATCAAGATGAACATTCTGACCAATTTTCATGAAGATCCATTGAGAAATATGGCCTCTAGAGAGGTCACAAGGTTTTTCTATTTTTAGACCTAATGACCTAGTTTTTGACCCCACGTGACCCAGTTTCGAACTTGACCTAGATATCATCAAGGTGAACATTCTGACCAATATTCATGAAGATCTCGTGAAAAATATGGCCTCTAGAGAAGTCACAAGGTTTTTCTATTTTTAGACCTACTGACCTAGTTTTTGACCCCACGTGACCCAGTTTCGAACTTGACCTAGATATCATCAAGGTGAACATTCTGACCAATTTTCATGAAGATCTTGTGAAATATATGGCCTCTAGAGAGGTCACAATGTTTTTCTATTTTTAGACCTACTGACCTAGTTTTTGATGGCACGTGACCCAGTTTCGAACTTGACCTAGATATCATCAAGATGAACATTCTGACCAACTTTCATAAAGATCCCGCAAAAAATGTGACCTCTAGAGATGTCACAAGGAAAAGTTTACGCACGGACGGACGGACGACGGACACCGCACGATCACAAAAGCTCACCTTGTCACTTTGTGACTGGTGAGCTAAAAATTCTTAGGTCTGACCAAACAAACTGACCAAAATGTGCAAAGCAATTTAACTATGATCCTTTCCAGAAGGCATTATAATTTCAATCTACAGCAAAAAAGACATTATTTAACTAAAGTGCTGTCTGCGAGACTGCAGCCATATCCAGGAATGATTATCAGTAGTTATTAAATCTGAAGTTAAGGTTCATGATTTGCACATTCTGTCATAAATGAATTAACCAATTAGTTCCTTTCATCTTTTGCAAAGTCATGGTAAAGACACAAAAGTAGAGAATTAAAGAAAAATAAATGGGAGATCACTTGAAAATTATTTAAGGTAAGAGTTATGGTTCTTTCTAAAGTATTTAAAATGACTGTCTTAAATGATACATAAAGGGAGATAATTCAAAATTTATTCAAGGTAAAATTATGGTTCATGCATTCTGCTTTCTCTCTCACTGCCATATTCTATGAGTACATTAGAATCTTTATTCAACTGAAATGAATGTTCAGTGAAGGAAACATAATATATCACTGCAAATATTTTTTTACAAAATACTTCACTTGACCTATTCCTTTTTCATAGCACAAGATGTACAAACCAAACTGAACTATAACTACCTGTTCTGGAGAGATGTAATAAAAGAAACTGTATGTTTCAATAACACCATTTTGAAGCAAAATTGTTGGTGCATTCCAAGTTATCTGCATTCTTGTATAATTTCCACCTGGAGCTGTTGTTATATCAAAATTTGAAACTTTTCCTGGTGCTGAAGGGAAATACAAGAAATGGGTTCACTGGACACAGGTGCTTACACTTTATGATACATACTAAAATGACAAAGACCCATAATTAAAAAAATTATGGAACTCTAAAAAGACTTATCTATGTCAAAGATTGATCTGAAACTCTCATGAGAATGTGCAAACACTGTCTCTTAAAGTCTTGTGTGTACTTACTGAAAACCCTTTTATTCATGAAGATACTTTATCTAAACTTTAGCTAATAAGCGGCTACGCCTTTGATAAATCTATGAAACATTATTTTAATCTTGTCAAATATTGAATGAAAAGTTCAAGATGTAAAAACAGACAGTGGTTTTTAATTTGACCCCATTTCTGAATAATTTATGAAAGGTTAACAAATGAAATATCTTCTATCTTCAGAGATTTTCAGGAAATAACAGCATTAAAAATATGGTCAATTTTTCTACAAACTCTTGTGACCTGGTCATTTAACTTGGAACCAAATTCTATAATTCTGAATTACTGTTATGTAAGACACATGAAAATGTAATGGGTACCTGCAGGCAGGGTCCTATATTCCTGTGTAGGATCAGATGCTTTAGCACCAACTGATGTAGAGGCTGTCACAGAAACACTGTAGTTCCAGTACTCCTCTAGGCCTTCTGCACGATGACTTCTTGTAGTAAAACCTATGAATGAATCATAATGATTGGTTGCTTGCCATTTAACAAAATGCAATATTTCTCTTGAACAAAATACTATATAAGAAATTGGTAAAAGATTCATTTCAGCCTATGCAGATGAATCATAACTAGAAGATGCTTTTGTAGAAAAATGCAAGTCTCCCACGATGCATAGTCGTATAACCAAGAAGTTAACAGGGGACAGGAGCGGAAGTCAAAGACACTTATGGTTGGATACAATAGAGATCATCTACTTTGCATGTCCAATCATTCCACTAAGTTTCAACATTCTGGGCCTAATGGTTCTCAAGTTATGAATTGGAAACTGTTTTCTATATTCAGCCCCTGTGACCTTGACCTTTGAATGAGTGACCCCAAAATCATTACAGGTCATCTACTCTGCATGTCCAATCATCCTATAAAGTTTCAACATCCTTGACCAGAAGTGGTTTTCCATGTTCATGCCCCTGTGACCTTGACCTTTAATAGAGTGACCTCAAAATCAATTGGGGTCATCTGCTCTGCATGTCCAATCATCCTATAAGTTTCAACATTTCAAGTTTCAACTCAAGTATAGCAAGTAGAATTTGATGCTATAAATCAAAGTCGCCCAAAACAAGTCAATTCAGAATGAAAAAAAGATCTTGAAATCAAGTTTTTATTTGTTTACAATCCATTTATAACTTCGTTTCAAAATGAAGAAGTGTTACTTTTCTTGCATGAATAAACACTGAATTTGAACAATGTGCACGTGTGTATAATAGACACTCATACTTTGAACTTAAAATCTTGTGGAATATGTTTTGGAGGAAGGAAAAAAACCCTGAAAAAAATGCAGAAATGTAAACATCCAATGATCAATTTAACTTCTTTAACTGAATCATTATCCTTTGGTGTTTACATTGGAGCAAGACAAAACATCAACACAACATCTCATCAACATAACTGAATATCGACACGACAGAACATTGACCAGACTACATAGTGAAAGACAGTTGGTCAGAATGTCGTGTCGACCATCTATCACGAACTAATTGAAGCTGTTGATTGATAATCAGATGTCATTAAACTTGAAGTTCAACTGGACTACATGCAATGTAATAAACGGCTATATAATGATTATCTGTCTTTCTTATTTATTGTTGTCGACTCCCTTATGATTAATGGTAAAATAAAAGTGCAATGATTTCTTCTCATGGGCTAAAAAGCATAAACCCATGAATATAGCAAACCACTCACCCCATTCAAATATATATCTGGTTATGTTTCTTAATCATTTCTGATCTTGCAATGGAGTATGTAACTTAGCAGAAAGGAACAAGAGGGCCATGATGGCCCTATATTGCTCACCTGTTATCACTGCACTTGAGGACAAGAAGGTCCTCAGAAAAAATATCTAAGTCCAAAGGACAGGAACAACAAAGGGAAGAAATTAAACCAAAAAGAAAAAAAAATTCTTACAAGGTACAGATATGTCAAAATACACCTAAAAATTGGAGGTACCATCCATGTTGTACCACAGAAAAGTGGTCACGCTTTTTCCCTACGGCCAATAATAAAAAAGTTACTAAAAACAAACTATTTATAGTAACGTAAAAGGGAAGTAATTAAAAAAACTGATTGTAAGTTAACAAAAGAAAATCTGCCAAATAAATCTGTTGACATAAATGAAATTTCAGATCAGTATCTTCATTAGTTACGGAGATATACCCATTTTAATTTGAAATAAAGGGAGGTTATTTGACATAAAATCAGTCCATAGTTATCTACCCTCATTGGCTCAGTCCAACTAATGACAAAAATGAAATTTCAAATAAGTCCTATAAGTACTTACTGATATAAATCCATTTTGATTACAATCAGGGGAGGTAATCAGATATAAAATAACTCTGGAACCTACGAATGGATCTGATTTGTCATGGAATCCAAGATTTATTGTTGTTGAAGGTATTTTGGAAGTTTGTATCAAATAAAACCATAAATGAAGTCTCTATATGGCTGCAAAAGCCAAAATAGCCAATCTTGGACCTTTAAGGGGCCATAACTCTGGAACCCATGAAGGAATCTGGCCAGTTCAAGAAAGGAACCAAGATCTTGTGGTGATACAAGTTTTGTGCAAGTTTGGGTAAAATCAAATCATAAATGAAGCTGCTATTGTGCAGACAAGGTAAAAATAATTAATTTTGGCCCTTTCAGGGGCCATAACTCTGGAATCTATTATGGGATCTGGCTGGTTCAAGAAAGGAACCGAGATCTTAAAGTGACACAAGTTTTGTGCAAGTTTGATTAAATTCGAATCATAAATGAAGCTGCTATTGTGCAGACAAGGTCAAAATAGCTAATTCTGGCCCTTTCAGGGGCCATCACTCTTGAACTTATAATGGAATCTGGCCAGTTCAAGAAAGGAACAAAGATCATATGGTGATACAATTTGTGTGCAAGTTTGGTTAAAATAAAATCATAAATGAAGCTGCTATTGTGCAGACAAGGTCAAAATAGCTAATTCTGGCCCTTTCAGGGGCCATAACTCTAGAACCCATAATGGAATCTGACCAGTTCAAGAAAGGAACCGGGATCTTATGGTGATACAAGTTGTGTGCCAGTTTAGTAAAAATCAAATTATAAATAAAGCTGCTATTGTGCAGACAAGGTCAAAATAGCTAATTTTGGCCCTTTCAGGGGCCATAACTCTGGAACCTGTAATGGGATCTGGCCAGTTCAAGAAAGGAACCGAGATCTTATGATACAAGTTGTGTGCAAGTTTGGTTAAAATAAAATCATAAATGAAACCACTATCGTGCAGACAAGAAATTGTTGACGCACGGACGCACGAGACGGACGCACTGACGACGGACGAAGGGTGATCACAAAAGCTCACCTTGTCACTATGTGACAGGTGAGCTAAAAAAAGCAGTTGTGCCAGGATGGTTTCATTTATAAAACAAGAGAACCATGATGGTCCTGAATCGCTCATCTGTCCCCACATGACCCAGTTTTGAACTGAGTATTACGTTTTTTTCTATTATTTGACATAGTGACCTAGTTTTTGAGCTCATGTGGTCTAGTTTTAAACTTGACCTAGATATCTGACCAATTTTCATGAAGATCCACTGAAAACTAGATGTGCGTCAATCCTGCCACTGTAACAGGTTTTATGACTCGGGTTAAATAATTTTTAAGATGCTTGCAACACAAACTTTTAAGAACCTTATGTGTATTTTACACTTAGTTAGCCCTAACTCTGGTCTAGCTGAGTAAAATTATAAAGAGAACACTTCACAGGCTATAAAACAATCCTCTAATGTTTTATGATTCTAGGTAAAGTACATTTTAACATACATGTTTCACAAACTTTTTTTTTGAGTAAGTCTAGACAAGAAGTCTGGTCTTGTGTAATGAGAAAACTTAAAACAAGAGGGTCATGATGACCCTGGATCGCTCAACAGAGAAATATGAGCTACATGTTTCAAATGTCAAACTGATGATTTTTAGAAATTTTTTGGAAGATTTCCAAATTTAAAATCAAGTAACCCCTGGGGTTGAGCCAATTTTACCCCGGGGGTCATGATTTGAACAACATTTGTAGATGTCTACTGGGCAATTTTACATATCCAATATCTAAGATCTAGGCCTTCTGGTTTATTTTTAGCAAATTTATGAAGTTTTCCCTATGAACAATCAAGTAACCCCTGGGACGGTGTCAGTTTGATACTGGGGGTCATGATTTGAATAAATTTTGTAGAGGTCCACTAGGCAATGCTACATGTCAAATATCTAAGCTCTAGGCCTTCTGGTTTATTTTTAGAAAATTTTTGAAGATTTTTCTATGTACAATCAAGTAACCCCATGGGGCGGGGGCAATTTCACCATGGGGGGGGGGGGGGGGGGTCATGATTTGAACAAATTTTGTAGAGGTCCACTAGGCAATGCTACACGTCAAATATCTAAGCTCTAGGCCTTCTGGTTTATTTTTAGAAAATTTTTGAAGATTTTTCTATGTAAAATCAAGTGACCCCTGGGCCGGGGCCAATTTTGAACCCAGGGGTCATGATTTAAACAAATTTTGTAGAGGTCTACTAGGCAATGCTACTTGTGAAATATCTAAGCTCTAGGCCTTCTGGTTTATTTTTAGAAAATTTTGAAGATTTTTCTATGTACAATCAAGTAACCCCATGGGGCGGGGTCAATTTGATCCCGGGAGTCATGATTTGATCACATTTTGTAAAGGTCCATTAGGCAATGCTACATGTCAAATATCTAAGCTCTAGGCCTTCTGTTTTTTTTTTTTAATTTTTGAAAATTTTCCTATAGAACTCTATGCAAAACCAAGTGACCTCTGGGGCGGGGTCAATTTCAACCCGGGGTCATGATTTGAACAACTTCAGTAGAGGTCCACTAGGCAATGCTACATGTCAAATATCTAAGCTCTAGGGCTTCTGGCTTTTGAGAAGAAGATTTTTTAAGATTTTCCTATGTAAAATAAAGTGACCCCTGGGGCGGGGTCAGTTTTGACCCCGGGTCATGACTTGAACAAATTTGGTAGAGGTCCACTAGGCAATGCTTCACACCAAATATCTAAGCTCTAGGGCTTCTGGTTTTTGAGAAGAAGATTTTTGAAGTTTTTCCTTTCGGTTGCCATGGCAACCAGAGTTTTGCATGGAATCCAATTCTTTGAACATTTTTTGTAGAGCTTCACCCAAGGAACATTCCTGTGAAGTTTGGATGAAATTGGCCTAGTGGTTTATGAGGAGATGTCATTTAAAGTAAAAGTTTATGGATGCCGGACGCCGGACAACGGACAGTGAGGGATCCTAATAGCTCACCCTGAGCCTTTGGCTCTGGTGAGCTAAAAGCAGAATAAGACAGGGTGCATAACTCCTACACGACTGAATAAATCCGGATGAGAAACCCTAGGTGCACAACTGCACATGCTGACTAACATAACTGTAAACTGTGACTCCAGGTCAAATACTTTTGGAGCTATGCGTGACACAACATTAAAATGACAAATATTTTACTAATCATAACTCCTACTGAATGAATCCAGACGCGAAACCCCAGGTGCACAACTACACATGCTAATCAACATTCCTGTAAAGTTTTGTGACTCTACGTCACTTTTGGAGCTAGGCGCGACACAACATTCTCGGAAGGATGGACGGACGGACGGACAAGAGCAGATCTATATGCCTCCACCACTCATGGGGGGCACAAATATGGTCTCTAGAGAGGTCACAACATTTTTCTATTATTTGACCTAATGACCTAGTTTTTGAAGGCATTTGGCCCAGTTTTGAACTTGACCTAGATATATTATCAAGGTGAACATTCTCACCAACTTTCATGAAGATCTCATGAAAAAATATGGCTTCTAGAGAGGTCACAAGATTTTTCTATTTTTAAACATACTGACCTAGTTTTTGACCGCAGTTGACCCAGTTTCGAACTTCACCTAGATATCATCAAGATGAACATTCAGACAAACTTTTATACAGATCCCATAAAAATATGGCCTCTAGAGAGGTCACAAGGTTTTTCTTTTATTTGACCTATGACCTAGTTTTTGACGACACGAGACCCAGTTTCAAACTTGAACTAGATATCATCAAGGTGAACATTCTCACCAATTTTCATGAAGTTCCATTGAAAATTATGGCCTCTAGATAGGTCAAAAGGTTTTTCTATTTTTAGACCTACTGACCTAGTTTTTGACCGCATGTGACCCAGTTTCAAACTTGATCTAGATACCATCAAGGTGAACATTCTGACCAATTTTCATGAAGATCCATTCAAAAATATGGCCTCTAGAGAGGTCACAAGGTTTCTCTATTTTTAGACCTACTGACCTTGTTTTGGATCACACTTGACCCAGTTTCGAACGTGACCTAGATATCATCAAGATAAACATTCAGACCAACTTTCATAAAGATCCTATGAAAAATGTGACCTCAAGAGTGGTCACAAGCAAAAGTTTACGCATGCACCAACACACTGATGCACCGACGCTGCACAATCACAAAAGCTCACCTTGTCACTTTGTGACAGGTGCGCTAAAAAAGATTGATTTCAGACTACATGGGAAGAGCTATTACTGTAAACGATGAAATAAGAAAATAGAATGTATGTATAAATGATACATATCCTGTTATGATTTGAATATTGCTGAAAGAGTAATGTGTCATACATGTGCACACTGTCACTATATGCAAGTATTCTAAGTCTCAGTTGAATACCTTTGATAGTGTTAAAGATATCTGACATTAAAAACAAGAGCACCACCTTGCGGGTGCTGACGCTCATCTAATTTTTTAGTATTATAATAGAAATATTGTCCTACCCATGATTTTCTAAGTCTAAAAAGGGCCATCATTCTTGCAAAAAGCAGGATAGAGTCATGTTTCTTGATGTACAGTGTCCACTTATGATGATGAAAAACCGTTGCAAGTTTTAAAGCAATAGCTTTGATAGTTTATGAGAAAAGTCGACTTAAACATAATACTCAACCAAGAAAATGATTTTCTAAGTCCAAAAGGGGCAATAATTATTGCAAAAAGCAGGATGGAGTTATGTTGCTTGCTGTACAGGGTCAGCTTATGATGGTGAACAAGTGTTGCAAGTTTCAAAGCAATAGCTTTGATAGTTTAAGAGAAAAAGTTGACCTAAACATAAAACTTAACCAAGAAATCTGATATTTTCTAAGTCCAAAAGGGGCCATAAATCTTGCAAAAAGCAGGATGGAGTTATGTTTCTTGCTGTACAGGGTCAGCTTATGATGGTGAACAAGTGTAGCAAGTTTTAAAGCAATAGCTTTGATAGTTCAGGATAAAAGCTGACCTAAACATAAAACTTAACCAAGAAAACTGATTTTCTAAGTCCAAAAGGGGCAATAATTCTTACAAAAAGCAAGATGGAGTTATGTTTCTTGATGCACAGGGTCTGCTTATGGTGTACAAGTATTCCAAGTTTCAAAGCAATAGCTTTGATAGTTTAGGAGAAAAGTTGACCTAAACATAAAACTTAACCAAGGAATCTGATATTTTCTAAGTCCAAAAGTGGCCATAAATCTTGCAAAAAGCAAGATGGAGTTATGTTTCTTGCTATACAGGGTCAGCTTATGATGGTGAACAAGTGTTCCAAGTTTCAAAGCAATAGCTTTGATAGTTTAGGAGAAAAGCTGACCTAAACATAAAACTTAACCAGGCAACGCCGACGCCGACAACCGCTCAAGTGATGACAATAACTCATCATTTTTTTTCCAAAAATCAGATGAGCTACAAACTTTAACGGATGCTGACGCCGATGCCCGGGTGAGTAGTACAGCTCTCCATATTCTTCAAATAGTCATTGACAAGCTAAGTAAAACGTTACAATGATTGATTAACCTGTGAACGTAAAGTCTTTTCTTGGTGCAGGACGGTCAGCAATCAAGGTTACTGTGAAGTTTGTCTTTCCAGGTCTTGGTCCATCTATGTTCCAAGTTACTGTAAATGATGTGGTCCCAATGTCGCTTACCTCCACGTTGTATGGAGTTTGTGGTGCTGTAATATAATATATATATATAATTATTTAATACAGCAAAGCAAATTCATTTAGGCAGGACTTGCAAGTGACTCCTTACTGTGCTAATCCAAAACGGTTTTGCTTTCTTTCTATTTCTCAGGCAAGTCACATGAGTGTATATTAGCTTAGATTATAAGATGCTTTCATTACTGCTAGGTGCAGATGAGAATATCAGGCTTGAAGGTAACTGTTTGGGCAGTAACAAGGCAGACAAACTTTTTCTTGCATGCCATAATCAACAAATAGTAGTTAAATAACTTAAAACAAATGCCTTTCCTACAGCACTTTTTTCTTACAATAGCATATCATAAAGCGTTAGAACTTTACATCCATACACAGGAAGCATGTCATGACATTAAAACAATGCAATGTAATAGTCCCAGTTTTATTTAATAACTTGCAGTGAAATGTAATGTTTTTTCCCTAAAATAGCGTTTTTTGAATCTGGAAATACATTGTATGGAACAAAGAGGAACTATCAAGTTGTTTGATTTTTATCTGGTTTTATGTAAAATAATTATAAATACTACAAAGATTAGTTTGTTAAATGTCATTTAGTGCACATGAGTCACATTACACCCCATCATGTAAGATCCCAGTCTGGTATACAAGTAATAATTCTCAGAGTACTTGAAATGTGAGAGCAATGGTCAGGATGTTTTGTTGCCAAATGCATTAAAGGACTTTGTGGTTGTACCAATCTCAAAAGAATAGTGACTATAGTTACATGTACATTATTTTAACATCCTTTAGCTGTGTAAATGTAATAACCTTTTTATCAGGTGCATAAACTTTATCAGAAAGGTCAATGTGAATATTACTATAACTTATTCAGCCCACAACAATTCCCATATATTTTCAAATATAACATAACCATGACCATTTTGCAATATTCTGGGTTTTTTTGTTGTTGTTGCTATCTGAAATATGAGCAAATCCATCAAGTTAATTTGAGCAACTCTTATGTTTGCAAATTTTCAATTCTCAATTTACTCATAAACTCTTGCATTCAATCCAACATATCTTCATTTTTCCTGTTCAGGAATAAAAATGAAATTTAAAAGGAAGGATTATGAAAGAGCACAAGTATTTCAGATTTATTTAAACTATTTCAATGGAAACCTATCAAACATATGATTACTGAATTATGATATTTATGTAAAAGGTCTACTGACAGAGTTTGCATTTAGATAAAAAAAATATGGTTTACATGAAAATATTCCCAGATTTGGATTGAAATCCTATTAGAAATAAGACAGTTTAAGTGTTTCTTACTATAACTCAACAGCAAAGAAAGAATCAACCAGGCAGTAATAAACCAATGTGCAACAATGCATAGTACAAATCCACTGTATCCAAACAACACTTCCGGCAAAGAATTAAAAGAAACAGAAGTAGTGGGAAAAGGGCAACGTGAAACTGTTTAAAAATGATTTGACTAGATAAGTGAAATTAATGGAAAACAGTGAAAGAAATAGAAAATTGTACATATTTTTCACTTTGTATGGGCATATGTGGGGGAGGGGAGGTGTGTAATGTGTGGTGGAGTGTTCTATCAAACAAGATGGTGAAACTGAAGGAAATGAAATAGAGAGTTAGAAATATGGGTATGAGGAAGTATTACTAAGAAATAATTTGAGATATAAGCAAGTGTGAGAAATGTAAACTAAATGTATGTTCATAGGACACAATGTGCTCCCATTCCTGTCACTGTATATTTGGTTGACTCTAGGTGAAATATTTTTAAGATATATGCAACAAAAACTTTAAGCACTTTATGATTGTGTATTTTTCACTATGTTAAGGATCAACTTGACTACATAACAATCCTCTAATGTTTAATAACTCTAGGTTGAGTACATTTTGAGATACATGAGACACAAAGTTTAACTTTTAGTTTTTTACTAAGTCAACTCTGGTCTTGCAGAGTGAAATAAAAAAACTCAGGTGCACAAATTCACATGCTGGATAATTTCCTACGTGGTTTCATGACTCTACTGTTTTGACTCTTATGCTGTGTTTACACTTAGCCACGATGTCCACGATTTAAAAAAAGCGCTGAGCTCCACGACTGATTGCATCAATTTTGTATTACTACGCTTTCCTACGCCTTCTTATGCTTTCAGTATGTTTTGTTACTACCTGCAGCGTTTTGTTACGAAACCAACACAATCTGGTCTAGATCTGCCATGACTTTCATCACCTTCTCTCAAGTTCACGTTCTATTTAGATCCCTCGCGTTATCAAGTTTTGTTAATCTCTCCTACAATTTATGGCCATGATTTGATCAAGACTGTCACGTTTTTAGCACGACTGGAGTATAAATAGGAGGCATGGGTTATCCTCTCATTCTCTCCAGAGATTCCAAAGAGGAACGAGCTATGCATCCAAGAGATGAAGAAGATGCCGAATTGGCAATTTTTATGTATGCCTATATAGTTACTTGTTGGCAGCAGCAACAAGGGACGGAACAGGACAGGATAGAAGAGACAGGAAGGTGACTATGTAAGGATGCCTCCAGATCTATTTGAATTTAAGGAATTGTGTTTCCAAGTTCACCAAGATCCCCTATGAGGGGGCATCAAGGTCTGATCTGCTATGTTAAGGCCTGTTAAGCTGTACTACGCTCCACTACGATTTCCACATTCTATCACGCTCTCTCAAGATTTAACGAAAATCGGGATAATCGTGGAAAAATTTTTGACTGTCAAAAATTTTGTCACGATCATTACGGTTCCACCAAGTTCCCTCAAGGTCACCATGATTCGATACCATGACCCCCCCCCACTCTCACCACGCTTCACTCAAATCGTGGACATCGTGGCTAAGTGGAAACGCAGCATTAATACAAATCCTTTTTGAGATACATGTGACACAAACTTATTTGGCATTATCTTGTCTGACAGAAATCCCAAACAAAACCCCAGGTGCACAACTTGATATGCAGAATAATATTCCTATCATGTTTCACCACCCTAGGTCATATATTATGTTTAACACAAACTTTTATGTCCTTTATGCATATCTGACCAGGTCAAGGGCCATAACTGAATGAAATCTCTAACAAATCCCCAGGTGCATAACCTCACATACTTAATAATATTCCTGTAATGTTTCATAATCCTGGTCAAATACTTTTTGAGATACATGTGACACAAACTTAGGCCCTTTTTTGCATATTTTTGACTAATTCAAGGGCCATAACTCTGGTCTGGCTGTGCAAGATCCCAATTAAAACAACAGATGCACACTGGCACATGCTGAATGACAATCCTGTGAGGTTTGTTGACTTTGGGTCAAATACTTTTGTATATAGGCATGACACAAATTTGGACAGACAAGAGCAAGTCTAAGTGCCCCCCCAAATTTCTACAAATTTTTCATGTCTCCCAAGATCTCTCATTGAAATAGCTGGATGAAATATATCGTAAAATGTACAATGTTTAAAATGCAAGTTAAGTTTTGGAGAAGTTTTGTATTATGTATGTTAAGAAATAAACATGTTACACTGCATATTAACCTTACATGGAAGTCATAGTTAAATCAAGAGCACATAATTCATCAATCAATAGCCTGACTTTACCAGCTAGCACAGTTGCAGTACTCTGATATGACATTGAAGATTTGTTCAGAAATGAAGCTGCTAGAGTGTGAACAAAAAAGTGACATTTTTTGATGATTCGAAAGAGACATAATCCACATCTACTAATCTGATCTGGTCCATATTCAAACTTGAAAGAGAACTTATTGGTATATACATTCTTTCTGAAGACTGGTTAAGAAATGAAGGTGCTCTGAAATATCGCACTTTTGACAAATCAAGGGACTTAATAATCCAATCTGACCTATTACTATTCTGATACAAAAACTTATAAATATATACAATGTCATTCTATATAGGACTGGTGAAGAAATGATTGTGCTAGAGTGAAAATATTGCCTTTAAGGGGCCGTAACTCTGCCAAAAATGTAGATCATATGCCCAACTAGCCATGATGTTGAACACTTCTACAAAGTTTGGGTAAAACCAGTAGTTTCAGAGTAACCTGAATGAACTTTTGTGACAAATGGACAAACAGCACAAAATCAGATTAATATATCTATCTCTTAACATAAGGGGAAGACATAAAATAAATATTTTTGGAGGCTGGGGAGGGTGGTGTAATGTGTGTGTTTTGGGGGGAAGGTGACTTTTGAGAAAAGCGCATGTCTCCCACAACTGCCTAATCATCTAAACGGTAAGTCAGTCTTTACATACTGTTTACTCACTAAAAATAGTAGGCTTAGGTGGCTACTGACCTAGTACCCCATGCAAATCATGCACTTTTTACCTCTACGCAGGAAGAAAACATGCTTAATTATGCATAATTGCCCTAAGGATTAACAATCTGAATAAACAAGAGCTGTCGGAGGACAGCAACGCTTGACTATTCAACAGCCTTGTCAATTGAATGAATACGAAAGTTGAAAAAGGGGCATAATTTTGTAAAATGCAAAGAAGAGGTATTGAACCTTTGTACTGCAGGTCATATCATGACAGTGAACAAGTGTGGAAAGTTTCAATCCTTTCCAATTTGTGGATACTGAGATACCAGCTTACATACAAAAACTTAACCAAAAACTGCTAAGTCGAAAAAGGGGCATAATTTTGTAAAAATGCAAAGCAGAGTTATGGGACCTTCACAGTGCATGTTAGATCATGACAGTGAACAAGTGTGGAAAGTTTCAATCCATTCCAATTGGTGGATACTGAGATATCAGATTACATACAAGAATTTAACCAAAAACTGCTAAGTCGAAAAAGGGACATAATTTTGAAAAAAAGAGTAGAGTTATGGGACTTGCTTAGTGCATGTCAGATCATGACAGTGAACAAGTATGTGAAGTTTCAATCCATTCCCATAAGTAAGTACTGAGACACCAGCTTACATACAAAACCTTAACCAAAATTTTCTAAGTCGAAAAAGGGGCATAATTTTGTAAAAAAGCAAAATAGAGTTATGGAACCTATGCAATGTAAGTCAGTTTATCACAGTGAACAAGTGTGTGAAGTTTCAATCCATTCCCACAAGTGGTTACTGAGTTACCAGCTTACATACAAAACATTAACCAAAAATTTCTAAGTCGAAAAAGGGGCATAATTTTGCAAAAAAGCAAAATAGAGTTATGGAACCTGTGCAG
This sequence comes from Mercenaria mercenaria, assembly GCF_021730395.1. Lineage (NCBI taxonomy): Eukaryota > Metazoa > Mollusca > Bivalvia > Venerida > Veneridae > Mercenaria > Mercenaria mercenaria. The sequence continues at coordinate 22,425 of NW_026461646.1, read as the reverse complement.
TGTAAGTCAGTTTATCACAGTGAATAAGTGTGTGAAGTTTCAATCCATTCCCACAAGTGGTTACTGAGATACCAGCTTACATACAAAACCTTAACCAAATCGGGACGCGGACGCGGACGCACGGGCGAGTCCAATAGCTCTACTATTCTATGAATAGTCGAGCTAAAAATTATGTAAAGATCAAATAAGTTAATGCCCTGGGGGAAGTGTGACATTTTCTGTGGTGAAATTTGTCAACAAACAGACCATTATTTTGAAAACGCTAAAACCCACAGAATTTCACAAGGTAAAATATACTGAAAAGGTTACTGTTGGAAAGTGAACAATCTCTTCTATCAATATATATGCGTCAAAGTATGGGAAAAACATCTAGAAATATGAGAAAATCAAAGAAATCAATTTCAGGACTGTTCAATGCATGACTGTCTAATCATGCATAGCATTTAACATAGCTAGATTACTTTTCCATTGCACTTGTATAACATGGACAGGATTAGGATTAACAAACGGTGTTCACTAAACAATTTCACTATATAAACAGATTGTTTCCCTTGTGAAAGAGGGCTTAGGGTAAGTCTCTACTTTGAAGAGTAAAATAGCTCATTTTGGGTAATTCAAGGGTCATAATTCTGAAGTGCCTTGGGCGATTTGGCTTCAAGTTTGGTGAAGATTGGATGAGAACTGTTCGACGTAGAGCGTGGACAAGAGTTGTAGAGGCCGATTTTCGGTAACTGAAGGGCCATAACTCCAAAGTGCCATAGCTGATTTGGCTAGTTATCAAACTTGGCCAAGGAGTTATGGTCAAACATATTTTGTTCAAGTTTGGTGGATATCAGATGAGAAATGTTCAACTTAGAGTGCGGACAAGAGTAAAAACGCTGTTTTTCGGTTATTCAAGGGCCATAATTCCGAAAAACCTAGGCCGATTCGGCTAGTTAACTAACTTAGCCAAAGACTTATGAACAAACACATTTTGTTCAAGTATGGTGAAAATTGCACTTAAAGTGACATAAAAGGCACTAAAAGGACCCATATACTACTAATGATTAGTAGTATATGGGTCTTTTTAGATCCCAGACCTGAGCATTTTTCGGTAATTAAAGGGCATAATTCCAAAAAACCTAGGCCGGTTTGGTTAGTTAACTAACTTGGCCAAAGACTTATGAACAAACATATTTTGTTCAACTTTGGTGAAGATTGCACTTTGAGCACATATAAGGGCACTAAAAGGACACATATACTACTTAAATTATTAGTAGTATATGGGTCTTTTTAGGTCCCAAGACCCCAGCATTTTTCGGTAATTCAAGGACCATAATTCCAAAATGCCTGGGTCGATTTGACTAGTAATCGAACTTAGCCGAGGTCTTATGGTCAAACACGTTTTGTTCAAGTTTGGAGAAGATCGGATGAGAAATGTTCAACTTAGAGTGCGGACAAGCTTTGTGACAGACGGACACACACACACACAGACTGGAGTAAATCAATATGTCTCCCACATCACTGTGTGGTGGGAGACATGATAAACCAATACTATAATCAAAGGCCTGAAGGGCCTGAGTCGGCTAATGATTGATGTACTGACAGTATAGTCTACCAGTTTCAGTTTGTTTTTAGTTTTTTTTCCCCAACTAAAGAGAGATTTTGTTACAATAAATGAAATGAACATTCGGTCGATGCCTAGTAAAACTTTGATTGACATTATACAAGTATTTAAACCCATTGGCAATATATTTCTCTAAAATTGAAGAGTGGTTCGCAGAAATAAAAATGTTGCTTTAAATTGCAGTCAGATTTTGAAATGGGCATTGCGGTAGGTGGTAAAAGGGCAAATGTATCAAACTGTAAAGTGGCAATATGGGGGAAGGGTGTGGGAGGTAAGTAGTGTGCAAGTAGGGTTTGGGGTATCACCACAAGAAATTTTTGAATATGTAGACCCTTGATACAGCCTTCGGTGCGATTTTAACTGAAAATCTTATGTTTCAATTTCTAAATATTACCTAGATTCTTTCTAGTATTACAATATCCAAAGTATGACTGTCACTTCATCTTTTTACTTTCAGATCATGCCTCAGGACTAGAATATGAGTCTGATATAGATTATATGTAGGTGTTATAAAAATAAATTCTAGAATCATTTCTGTTACAATCATATCTATCATGTCTGTTACTTGAATGTTAAAATTTCATAACACAGCTCGATATTTACCCAAAATATTATATCCGGATACGATTACACTTTTCTCCAGTTTCAACAATATGTTTTACAAATTGTGATGATACGAAGACATTTAACAGCAATTGGCAGTATCTGACATTGAAGTTTACAGTTAAATTACGTCATTTAAATCTTTTCATAAAAAAGTTGTTTCGTTTCGTCAAAGCAGCCAAACATAGACGATCTACTTTCGATTTCAAAAACTACAAGAAAATACAATTTAATGTTTCGCCAATTTGTTTAAGAAATAAAAATCATTTTTAATATCAGTAGTAATTAAACAAACCAGTAAGAGCTTCTTCTTCCGATAATTTATCTGTTTACTAACTGCAAAATTCAACCCACGCAAAATCGTAGAAGCGTTGTTATAAACAGGTCACGCGTGTTCGCCGACAAGTGTCCAGAATGTAGTTAGGATTCATCCGCGAAGTCTCGCGGAAGAATTAACGTACTGCACATATCTTATTCGGGTCATTCAAAATGAAGCTGTCATAATTTAATTTCATCGATGTGGTAAACTCTTTGATAAGAGACATTCCAATGCTTTCAGAGGTACCCACTCAATAAAATACTAGCAGTATGTTCTGGAACTATATTTTGTCTTTCGCTGGATGTTACGCAAGCTTAGTAAGCCTGCGCAATTCATAAAATGCACAGCGCAATAAATTTGTTATTTGCACAATGATTTTAAAGATTATTTTTTGAAACGGACAGGGTAACAAATGGATAATTTGGCTAATAAGTTAATATGCAGTTTTTATTTGAATTTGTGAACATCATATTTGCTATTTTGTGACAAAAGGGCATAAAATTCGTCACCATAATCATATGCGCAATTGTATTACCAAATCCCGCAGAATCGTTATGCGTGTTTATGCTTAATGAGCTACCGCGGAAGAAAATACGTGGCTTTATTCGAGTATTGCACAATTACAAGTCATAAATATGACAGATTACATCGTATATTGGTCATAGCAAATAGGATTGACATAAATGAACTTCATTCGATCAATGAACTCTTTGAAATTAGAGACAATCTAATGGAACTGCATCACTTCGCTGTGTTGTGAGGCCATTTAAGAATGAGAAATCGGGCGATAGCAAGGACTCGTCAAACGCTTGAAAGCGTTTAGCCGACTCAAAAAAATCTGACTTCAAAGGAAAGATTTCTGCCCCTGACTAACATCAGTCCTAATGTGGTGTTGGATGATTGCAGGAACAGAAGTCTATGAAATACCTGTATTATAGTGAAATTAAACAGTGCTATTACAACATCTGATCCAAGTGGCCTTGAACATTAACACAATTGATCCTACTACATGGTGGTGTCTGCTCCTTACCAAGACTAACCCTTACCTGAAGTCTGATAATAATAGGGGCAATACTTAAAAAGATATAGTGAAATTGAGTTGTTACCTTCTTCTGCTGTTGTTTCTGAAATTGTAGCAACATTCCCCCTCCCTAAGTTGTTAACTGCTGTGCCAGATATAGTGAAAGTTGTGTCTGGTGTGAGGTTGATAAACTGGTATGACTGTAAACCACTTAGTTCAGCCTCTGTCATGTTAAAGACATCCCGCACATCACTGTTGTCACACATGTTCTCAAGATTGGAAACCTAAAAGTTAACAAGAGGGTCATCATGACCCTGGATCGCTCACCTGAGTAATATGAGCTACATGTTTCAAAATGTCAAACTGATGATAAAATATTAAGAAAGTCAGTAGGTCACATTCATGGTCAATGAAATTCAGTTTTACGATTGGTGTGCAAAACTGTGTATGTCATCAAAATTTCAAGGCTGTATCTTGAAAAACAAGAAAGTAGATCAGTAGGTCAAGGTCACAGTCAAGTGACATCATACTACTTGGGGTCATCAGGTAATTATAATTAAACAGTCTTGGAAATAGGACTAGATGCCCATGGGCAACATGTCGAGCCCGTCAGCTGTCAAAAGGACTGGGAGTTGCACATGACACTCTGTCTCATTGAGGCAAACATTTGTGCCAAATAAAAAAAAAAGATTGCAAAAAATTACAATATAAGTTATTTGTAGTAAAAACAAAGGGAAGTAAATCTTAAAAAAAAAAAAAAAAAAAAAAAATTCCAAGTCCACATAAAAATCCTTACCAGTAGAGATAGGTTAAAATACACCTGAAAATTTGATGTAACATGCATGTTGTACTATAGAAAAGTGCAGGGTTCAAATTTAGACAAGCATACAAGCTAAATGCTAGTGGAATTTTAAAACAGCTAGTGGGTTTGAAATGTACTAGCTAATTTCAGCTAGTCAATAATATAACACGCAAATGTCTTCAGTTTAATTGTTTGAAGGTATACATTTTTCTTAATGAAAGGAATGTTATCATTTATGTTTATGATATTTTATTGTTCAACAAAAATGGCACAAGCTATTTTAAGCTAATAGAAAATATCTTTGTTTGTGACTGGCTACTAACAGAGATCAATCAATAAGTTTTGGCCAGTAATATATTAACAGAGTAATTAAATATTATTAACTTCAGCCGGTAGCTTTTCATTTTAGCTAGTGATCAAAAAGGGCACTAGCTAATTTCATTTCAGCTAGTACAAACTATTGTTAAATTTGACCCTTGAAAGTGGTCTTGATTTTTCCCTATGACCAGTAATAAAAAAAGTTACAATATAAGCTATTTATAGTAACAACAAAGGGAAGTAATTCTAGATTTTTGCGCATGACACATGAAAAAGAAATGCTCCGGACAATGTCATTCTTGTATCTGACCTTTGACCTCTAAGTGTGACCTTGACCTTAGATATAAGGACCTGGTTCTTGTGCATGATACTCCATCTCATGGTGGTGAACATTTGTGCCAAGTTACATCAAAATCCCTCCATGCATGAAGAAGAAATGCTCCGGACAAAGTCATTATTGAATTTGACCTTTGACCTCTAAGTGTGACCTTGACCTTTAAGATAGGAACCTGGGGTTTGCGCATGACACTCCGTCTCACTGAGGTTTACATTCCTGCCAAATATAAACAATATTGCTCCATGCATGTCAAAGTTATGGTCCGGACAAACAAATCCGGACGGACGCACGCACATACACCGAACAGACATTTGGACAACTATGTCTTCGCTTCCACAAGCGGGCTCGACAATAAAATGATTTTTTAAGTACTTTTTCCTATATAGCTCACATAAAAACTAAGTGACCCCAGGGCGGGGCCTCTTTTGGTAGAGGACTACTAGACAATGCATCATATGAAATATCAAAAGCCTAGGTCGTATGGTTTCAGACAAGAAGATTTTTAAAGGTTTTTCCTATACAAGTCTATATAAAACTTGAGACCCCCAGGGTAGGGCCTCTTTTCACCCCAGGGGTACAATTTGAACAATTTTGGTTGAGAACCATAAGACAATGCTACAAACCAAATATCAAAGGTCTAAGTGTTGTGGTTTCAGACAAGAAGATTTTTAAACTTTTTTTCCTATATAAGTCTATGTAAAACTTTGGACCCCCGGGGCGGGGCCATATTTGACCCTAGGGGGATAATTTGAAAAGTCTTGGTTGAGAACCATAAGACAATGCTACAAACCAAATATCAAAGGTCTAAGTGTTGTGGTTTCAGACAAGAAGATTTTTAAACTTTTTTTCCTATATAAGTCTATGTAAAACTTTGGACCCCCGGGGCGGGGCCATATTTGACCCTAGGGGGATAATTTGAACAATCTTGGTAGAGGACCACTAGATAATGCTACATACCAAATATCAAGCCCTAGGCAGTGTGGTTTTGTACAAGAAGACTTTCAAAGTTTTCTCTATATAAGTCTATATAAACCATGTGACCACTGGGGCGGGGCCATATTTGACCCTAGGGGGTTAATTTGAACAATTTTGGTAGAGGACCACTAGATGATGCTACACACCAGATATCAAAGCCCTAGGCCCTGTGGTTTTGGACAAGAAGATTTTTAAAGTTTTTCCTTTCGGTTGCCATGGCAACCAGAGTTCTGCAAGGAATTCAATTCTTTGAAAAATTTTGAAAGGGGGCCACCCAAGGATCATTCCTGTGAAGTTTGGTGTAATTCTGCCCAGTGGTTTTCAAGAAGAAGATTTTTTTAGAAATTGTTGACGGACGACGCACGACGGACATCAAGCAGTCATTTCGTGACACTGAGCTAAAAAGGATTTGAAAAGATGTGTCACTAAAACCAATCAAACAAAGAGTATTGCCCAGGAATAAAATTCCTCTACTGGAAGGGGTATTTGACATATTTGCCGTCACAGGAACCACATTCTTATAACTGAAACTTACTTGAAGGATCTGTATATTCTCTAAGTCCATCATTATATAATCAAGAATTCATGAAAAGATTCCTTGTTTTTTTTCAGTTTCAATACAGGATCTTGCTTTTGATGGACAAACCAATGGACTTACAGACAAAAGGAGAATATTAAAAGATTCAGCAGATTCTTAATATTGCCTCCTGCAAAACACTTGTAAAAAACTTTATAAGTAAATGAAATGATTAAAATAAATTAAAAAGAACGTTTACCAAAGTAAAAAAGTAAGTAACTTTACCTGAAAAGTGTCTCGACAATTAGAACATCTATATACAAGTTCTTTCGCACATGTATCACCCTTCTTAAGCTGGATAACATATCCATAGTTTTCTTCACTGTATGTGTTATTAGGTTCATTCCATGAGATAGTGATGTTACGGCTGGAAACATCAGTTGTTTTTAGGTCACTAGGAGGATCTGACACTGTAAATAGTTACTGTATGCATCAATATCAAGTAAAATAGAGCAATACCACTCACGGCATTAATGACTAAACTGTAATGTTTTAATAATCTTACAAGTTTTAATAATCTTAATAATACCACTAACAGTAAAATAATCTTAATAATACCAACAGTAATTGACTAAAAACTTAAGAGACACAGATAGACTAAACAAAACTTGTTAGTGGTCAGCTTCAATTTGCAAATATGCATTTCATATGAAAATTCTTCACAGAACAATGTCTTAGTAATACGCTTCTATCATAAGACTAAGTGTATTTGTTCTTTGATTGGACAGAGCAAAATGCAGGTTAAAATTATGCATTTTGTAAGTTATCACTTTAAAGGGTGTAAAGAAAGTTCATCCCCATTAAGCAGCAGCTGAGCTGTATTATTTCAATGAGAAGTTAAAGACATTAAGAAATGCCCATAATATTTACTGATAAACTACCTATCATGTTTTTGTGTTTTACTGCTGGATGAGTTAATATGAATGTATAACATTCGGTGAAAAATTTCCCTTATTCAAATATTTTTGGAGGAAATGATATATTTCACAAAACTTTATAAGGGTAGGCAACTTGCAGACTAAAAAGCATGCATATGTTGCAATAGTTTAGTACTTATTTGTTTCCTTTTACAAAACGGTAGTTGAAGTTGTATTGCACCAATAATAATACAAGATCAGACATAAAATGTTGGTGATCGGATCTATTAAAGAAGATGCACTTGTTTATTTTCAAAAGATGAAAATTTCTTAACTTAGTATGTAGAATAAATTGCATTTTCTCCAATTAGAAAACCTGTAATATACCCGATACATTTTGTATCTTTAGCAGCATGAAGATTTCACCATATCAGCATGACTAAGGGCCATTCCAGAACGGCAACCCAATTTTTTAATGACAGGTGTAGGGGTCCGTCAGAAAATCATAATTATGGGTGGTGGGGTCCATCAGAAAATCATAATTATGGGTGGTGGTCCTAAAAAAAATTGTCTTTATGGGTGGTGGGTTGATTGTAAAAATATAACAAGAGGACCATGATGGTCCTGAATCGCTTACCTATCCCCACATGACCCAGTGTTGAACTGAGTATGACGTCGTTATTTCTATTATTTGACATAGTGACCTAGTTTTTGAGCACATGTGACCTAGATATCATCAAGATAAAAAATTCTGACCAAATTTCATGAAGATCCATTGGAAAATATGACCTCTAGAGAGGTCACAAGGTTTTTCTATTATTTGACCTAATGACCTAGTTTTTGAAGGCACGTGACCCACTTTTAAACTTGACCTAGATATCATCAAGGTGAACATTCTCAACAATTTTCATGAAGATCTCGTGAAAAATATGGCCTCTAGAGAGGTCACAAGGTATTTCTATTTTTTGACCTACTGACCTAGTTTTTGATCGCACATAGCCCAGTTTCAAACTTGACCTAGATATCATCAAGCTGAACATTCTCACCAATTTTCATGAAGATCCATTGAGAAATATGGCCTCTAGAGACATCACCAGGTTTTTCTATTTTTAGACCTACTGATCTAGTTTTTGACCACACGTGACCCAGTTTCGAATCTGACCTAGATATCATCAAGGTGAACATTCTGACCAATTTTCATGAAGATCTCTTGAAAAATATGGCCTCTAAAGAGGTCACAAGGTTTTTCTATTTTTAGATCTACTGACCTAGTTATTGACCGCACGTGACCCAGTTTCGAACTTGACCTAGATATCATCAAGGTGAACATTCTGACCAATTTTCATAAAGATCCATTGAGAAATATGGCCTCTAGAGAGGTCACAAAGTTTTTCTATTTTCAGACCTACTGACCCAGTTTTGGATCGCACGTGACCCAGTTTCAAACTTGACCTAGATATCATCAAGATGAACATTCTGACCAATTTTCATGAAGATCCATTGAGAAATATGGCCTCTAGAGAGGTCACAAGGTTTTTCTATTTTTAGACCTACTGACCTAGTTTTTGATGGCACGTGACCCAGTTTCGAATTTGACTTAGATATCATCAAGGTGAACATTCTGACCAACTTTCATGAAGATCTCATGAAAAATATGGCCTCTAGAGAGGTCACAAGGTTTTTCTATTTTTAGATCTACTGACCTAGTTTTTGACCGCACGTGACCCAGTTTCAAACTTGACCTAGATATCATCAAGATGAACATTCTGACCAACTTTCATAAAGATCCCATGAAAAATGTGACCTCTAGAGTGGTCACAAGCAAAAGTTTACGCACGGACGACGGACGCCACACGATCACAAAAGCTCACCTTGTCACTTTGTGACAGGTGAGCTAAAAATAAAAATATTGTAAGTAAACAAAAGAAGGATCTGCCAAATAAATCTGCTGACATAAATGAAATTTCAGATCGGTATCTTCATTAGTTACAGAGATATACCCATTTTAATTTGAAATAAAGGGAGGTAATTTGACATAAAATCAGTCCATAGTTATCTACCCTGATTGTCTCAGTCCAACTCATAACAATAATGAAATTTCAAATAAGTCCTATAAGTACTTACTGATATAAATCCATTTTGATTACAATCAGGGGAGGTAATCAGATATAAAATAACTCTGGAACCTACAATTGGATCTGATTTGTCATGGAATCCAAGATTTATTGTTGCTGAAGATATTTTGGAAGTTTGTATCAAATCAAACCATAAATGAAGTCTCTATATGGCTGCAAAAGCCAAAATAGCCAATTTTGGACCTTTAAGGGGCCATAACTCTGGAACCCATGAAGGAATCTGGCCAGTTCAAGAAAGGAAGCAAGATCTTGTGGTGGTACAAGTTGTGTGCAAGTTTGGTTAAAATCAAATCATAAATGAAGCTGCTATTGTGCAGACAAGGTCAAAATAGCTAATTTTGGCCATTTCAGGGGCCATAACTCTGGAACCCATTACAGGATCTGGCCGGTTCAAGAAAGGAACCGAGATCTTATGGTGACACAAGTTTTGTGCAAGTTTGATTAAATTCAAATCATAAATGAAGCTGCTATTGTGCAGACAAGGTCAAAATAGCTAATTCTGGCCCTTTCAGGGGCCATAACTCTGGAACCCATAAAGGAATCTGGCCAGTTCAAGAAAGGAACCAAGATCTTATGGTGATACAAGTTGTGTGCCAGTTTGGTAAAAATCAAAACATAAATAAAGCTGCTATTGTGCAGACAAGGTCAAAATAGCTAATTTTGGCCCTTTCAGGAGCCATAACTCTGGAACCCATAAGGGGATCTGGCCAGTTCAAGAAAGGAACCGTGATCTTATGGTGATACAAGTTGTGTGCAAGTTTGGTTAAAATAAAATCATAAATGAAACCTCTATCGTGCAGACAAGAAATTGTTGACGGACGCACAGACGGACTGACGACGGACGACGGACGAAGGGTGATCACAAAAGCACACCTTGTCACTATGTGACAGGTGAGCTAAAAATCAAAGCCTTGAAATGTCTGATGGTTGCAGGTTTTTGGAAGATTTATTTTCTGTTTAAATGCCAGTCTATGAAAATACATGAATGAGAAACAAATACAAATTTAATGTGCCTCATATCTAAGATGAACTCTGCCTGACCCAGCTTGTGATGTAACCAGGGGTTGGAATACCTTATCATTGATAGATCTTATATAATCTAAATGGTCAGTGTGAGTGGTTACAGGTTGAATAAGAACTGCTTGTTCATTGATAATTCATCAGCACTGTTCATGAATGGGACTATTTTGTGTAGCATATGAACATCCTTTGGATGTGATTCGGAATAAAATGAGATGCTATATGATTGTCAGAAATACACTTTATCTTTGGTAGCGGGATAAACCCGCAACCAAAAATGGGTGGGTGGGTGGGTGGATGTTTGATCACCTCTCTTAATTAATTATGAACATTTTCCTTTCTTTTTAACTACAAGTTGTTACTTTACTGAACGCAATTTTGACATTACCGATCTAAGAAATATGATCTTTTTTTTATTTCTGTTCATTAAATATTTCTTTTTTCTGTCTCATTCCCTTTGAATTTGAAGTCTTGATCATGCTTATAGCGTCCTTAATTAATCGCTCAAAGTATGTCAGTCAACATTTCCTCGTAATAGAATCGTGTCACTGATTATGTAGTGTATCTCTCACTTGTGCAGAAGTCAATAAAATCCGTGGAGACCGATTCATACCTCACTTTTCCCACCTTTCATTCGCACTTGTGTATTCTGACTGGAACGTGACGCGTATAAATAATTTTTTGTTATGCCACGTACATAGTTTCAGAAATGAAATCGAGGCAGGATGAAAGGAAAACATACGTGAATTGAGATGCATTAAGTACTGGATCAAGATTTTGGAAATGCCAGACTGTCGTTATGTAAAAAAACTCTATAACATGATATTAAAATTAGATTCCCTTGGATATAGTAACTGGGCCAGTGTTATCAAACATAATCTGTACAGTACCCTAATGGTTTTGGATTTATTTGGGAAAGTCAAAAAGTAAACAATCCAAATGTTTTTATATATACTTATTTGCAACGTCTAAAGGACCAGTATCTACAAATGTGGAATACAAAATGCGCTGAGAATAGAAAATTAATATATTACCATGTATTTAAGACAAATTTTGATGTTGAAGCATAATTATGTAGATGCTATAGATATAGTTAAGTTTAGATCAAGTCTCGTTTCTCTAAGATCATCATCTCACCTACTGTTAATAGAAAAAGGAAGACATTTAGGTATACCTAAAAATGATAGATTATGTTTTAATTGTAATGGTTGTGTCGAAGACGAGTACCACTTTATACTTATTTGTCCAGTACTGGTTTCCCAGTAGTTTCCGGACCCAGGTAGTTTTCCGGACCTTTTACATTTCGTGCTGTATAGTCTTTACGCCGTCGTAAAGCATCTGGGTAACAATATCATATCATCTAGACCGTTGCCTTTACATAGCAAAGAAACCTAGCATTACCGAACTTATTTATTATTTGAATATCCCGGTTGTTTTAACTTACTTTGATGTAATGTTTACACAAGAGATTGTCAACTGCAGGGGAATAATTTACTAAAACATGTACTGATTCTGAAAATGGATGACTAAATTCCCATAAATCATGTTCAAAGAAATGGCAAGCCTTGTCGGCGTCTGGGAATGATACTAGTATGTTTTGATGACTCAACACAATTCTTCCGAAACCATATTTCAGTAGAAACTGTGCTAGATCGATATACATTTTCGTACATTGTTCAGCAGATGCTCACTCTGAACACACCTACAGATGTGAACATTAAGATGGAAACGTGAATAATAACACAATGGAAATCTAGCCTAAATATGCGTAAATATCAGGCCATCGTATGCGCCATGATGAATTTCTCGATAGAACCAGAAGCAGACGTTTCTTCTTCGTATTTTGGCGGGAAAACTGCACGTGCCTTCCATGATGCTCCTTCGGAAATGACCATGTGCTTATGGAAAATTACATATTGGCGTTATATTTTCGCGTTACCAGAAACCTTGCTGTGTTGAAACTTTCGTGTAATTGTAAACAAAATGCTCTACAACCAAATGAAAAATGCATGCTTCAGAGCTTGAATTTATATTGTGTCTGTACGTCCGTAACAGGCTCTGAAATGTCTGTATTTAAAACATTTTTATTCGAGTTCTTAATATTATATTTATGTGTTCAACTTCAAAAATAAATGATGTTAACGTTTAGACACTAACAGGCATGTAATGACGATTCTTTCACTTGTTCTGGCAACTCACTCCTTGAAGTGCAGGGTCAGAAGCGGTAAACGAACGTGTTTTACTGGTGACCTGAACGAAACATGCTTATAATAAATCAGGTGGGTGGGGTACAGACATTTTTCTTTTCTAACGGCGAATTTTCCAAGCGGAATGAAGCATTTTTGTGACTGAGTTTGACGTTTTTGAGATATAGAAATGGAAAATGGTAAATTCTACCGCCGTCGGTTATAAAAATAGAACTCTCAATATTTCGATTTCTGTACATTTAATTAATAATTATAGGTGAAGGGGGTTAGTGGAAAATTCATAATTATGGGTAGTGGGGTTGCAGGAAAATTAAAAATCATGGGTAGTGGGGTTGGAGGAAAATAAACAAGAGGGCCATGAAGGCCCTGTATCGCTCACCTGACCTATTGACTTAAAAATCATAAAGATTAACATTCTGACTAAGTTTCATGAAAATAAAGTCATAAATGTGGCCTCTAGAGTGTTAACAAGCTTTTCCTTTGAATTGACCAAGTGACCTAGTTCTTGACCCCACTTGACCCAGATCTGAACCTGACCTAAAGATCATCAAGATTAACATTCTGACCAAGTTTCATTAAGAAATGGTCATAAATGTGACCTCTAGATAGTGATGTTCCGACTGTCGCCGATGTTCAATTAATCATCACCAAAGTTTCAAAGTCAGCGACATAGATTCTGACCAAAAAGAATCGATTCTAGTCGCTGATTTTGTTAAAAAATGAAAATCCCGCTTTCAGGACTTTTTCAGATACTTCTCACTGTTTAGCTTAAATACTTTTGCTCTTTTATAATCTTTGGGTTATTATTTCAAAATATCTGCTCTTTAAATTGGAGAACGCTGTAAGGCCAGCTATCATGATCGTAACAATAATAAAATTTTTGATGCCCTGGCAGTAAAAAATCAGACGCCTTGAAATGTTTTGGGTTCTGTATGAAGCCTGAATGCCGGGAGTTGGCTCCTTTTAAGGAAAACCTTGATACTACTAGAGCTGTTTGCAAAATATGCTTTAAAGCATACATTAACGAAGGTATCCCGCCCACTTTTTTCTAACTGGAAATAATTATCAGATTTTATTTGACAAGCTTTTATTATCCCTTCAATACAAAATAGTGGATTTACTTAAAAAAAAAGATGATAAACTAATCCCAGACCTGCCAGCAATGTCCCCAGCATATATTCCATGTCAAATTTAGCATGCCTTGAATCCCAGGCCTTGAGTCATAAAGAAAAGATGAATTCTAGTTACTTTTGCATTTGGTCCAATAGTTCCTTCCAGATTGCAGTTTGGACTTATTTGTTCGAACCTTTGAACAGACGGTTAAGCTATCGGTTGGTTAACTTTTAAGGCTATATGTTGACATTTTAGAAGAATTTGAAAAACAAATCTTTGAGTTAAGGACTGCCTTTATAGTGAAATAAAAAAATCCCATCAAGACAAATATTTTGAATAAGATCTAACCAGCAGATAGGTTACCAGCCGGTTAAGGATTCGAACAACTGGGCCACAATTGCCCAACAGTTGCTAAAGGCTGTACAGTACAGCAGCTGTGTCATAGAATTCTTCATAAAAAGTAGTAAAAGTAGTCATACAATAATCTGAAAGTCTTGAGAAAGGTTTGCTGTTAATACCATATTGCCACATTACAAAAGTCTGTATTGATCTTTCTGTTCCGATTCTTTCGATTAATCAAATCGGATAGAGATCAGAATCGGACCAATTAATCGATTCTCACCACTACCTCTAGAGTGTTAACTAGCTTTTCCTTTGATTTGACCTGGTGACCTAGTTTTTGACCCTACATGACCCAGATTCAAACTGGACCTAAAGATCATCAAGATTAACATTTTGACCAAGTTTCATGAAGATACAGTCATAAATGTGGCCTCTACAGTGTTAACAAGCCTTTCCTTTGATTTGACCTGGTGACCTAGTTTTTGACCCAGATGATCCAATATCGAAATCGTCCAAGATTTTATCGAGGGTAACATTCTGACCAAGTTTCATTAAGATCGGGTCAAAACTGTGACCTCTAGAGTGTTAACAAGCTTTTCCTTTGGTTTGACCTGGTGGCCCAGTTTTTGACCCCAGACGACCCAATACCGAACTCATCCAAGATTTTATTGAAGGTAACATTCTGACCAAGTTTCATTAAGATTGGGCCAAAATTGTGACCTCTAGCGTGTTAACAAGCTTTTCCTTTGATTTCACCTGGTGACCTAGTTTTTGACCTCAGATGACCCAATATCGAACTCGTCCAAGATTTCATTCTGGGTAACATTCTGACCAAGTTTCATTAAGATTGGGCCAAAACTGTGACCTCTAGAGTGTTAACAAGCTTTTCCTTTGGTTTGACCTGGTGACCTAGTTTTTGTCCCCAGATGACCCAATATCGAACTCGTCCAAGATTTTATTGAGGGTAACATTCTGACCAAGTTTCATTAAGATTGGGCCAAAATTGTGACCTCTAGAGTGTTAACAAGCTTTTCCTTTGGTCTGACCTGGTGACCTTGTTTTTGATCCTACATGACCCAGATTCATGACTAAGTTTCATTAAGATTAAGCCAAAATTGTGACCTCTAGAGTGTTAACAGTCAAATTGTTGACGACAGACGGACGACTGACAACGGACGACGGACACAGGGTGATCACAAAAGCTCACCTTGAGCTAAAAATTATGGGCGGTGGGTTTTTTCAAAAAGTGCCTTCCGACCCCCCTATACCATTAATTCTGGAACTGCCCTAAGAAAACTTTACATTTGTCACTTTCCATGTTTTTTGCTAAGCGGATTTATTTTTCCAGTTGGAACAAACTTTCTTTACACCATTTAATATAAATCACAATAGTTGCACAAGTTTCTGATGTCAGTTCTTGTGTTGAGTACTGATGTTCTTGGATTCATGCTAGGTAATTCGAAGTCTGATGAGTTTGATGGGTTTCATTTCTAGGAAGCCAAGTAAGTTTGTTCATGAAACACATTAAAGGGATCTGGGAGAGGGTCACTAAAGAAACAATGCTGTGAAATTGGGGCCAGCAGTTTTAGAGACGACTTTCTAAGTGATAGCCATGTTTTTTTTAATAAAACAGAATGATTCCAGTGTCACTTAAGGACCAATACACATTAAAACCCTTTGTCATTTTTTTTGCAGAATATATTTTAAATATTTGTTTTCTCAGAAACTATATTCCAGGTGATTGCAAAGTATTTGCATCACACTTTTGCAAACAGTCTGCAAAATGTACCACAGTGAAGCAAAGGGTTTGCAAATAAACACTTAGATAAATTACAGACTGCAAAGGTTTTGCAAACAAATACTTTATTAAATTAGCAGACAGCAAAGCATCTGCAAACAACAATTAGCTCATTTTGTTAGCAAAGGTATTGCAAATAAACACTTTGTACACAAATGAAAGAGCAAAACATTTGCAAATAATTAACACAGGTGAATTTGCCTTCCAGATAACCTCTAGGTACAGGAAGTAATTAACCTTTCTGCTTTCTGATTGGTCTACATTCAAATGGCAGAATTTTTGAAAATATTGTGAGGAAATGTTCAAACACCATGCAGTAGAAGTATTTTGGTGATGAAAACTGATTTTTTTTTTCTGGATATAAACTTTGTTTTGAATAAGGATGATGAAGTACCAAGTTTTTAAGCAATAAGACTTCCAAGAACCAGAGAATTGCAGCATGTGGAAAGGTAATGTTAAACAATGATAGTTATCTAAAACAGTTCTAAGCAATAATTGTTGAAACTTAAATACATGATTTTAGTTATTATTACAGAATGATCACTGCAGTAACTAATTTTTGATAGTTATTTAAACTGCAAATGGTTCTGTGACTGTCACATCTGTTTTTCAGATGAACAAAGTTCTTTGAACCTCAGAAATTCAATTCTTGCTATTTGTTACTTATTTGCAAATACTTTGCATATTATTTGCATGTAAGTTGCAAACACCTTGCTATCACTTTGTAAGTTATTTGTAACATAAATACACATATTTACAATGTATTTGCAAAATGTTTGCAGCTGTGAATTGTAAATTGTTTGCAAAGTATTTGCATTCTGTGTGTGCAGTGTATGTTTGCAAAAGCTTTACAGAATAGTTGCATGTTTCGTTCAATTTCTACTCATCTGTGGAATATATTCAGCAATCATGTGCTGCAATTGTTCTGCAAAGGTTATAGCAAATATTTGGCAAAGATAAAGAGTATATTCTGCAAAGGCCCTGCTTATGCATGGGGACGACTTCAGTGAATTTGGTGCAGCAGTTTCAGAGATTTTCCAAGTTTTCCATACAGTCATATTACTGAAACAAATCGCTCCCCCTGTGTGGCCATGTTTTTTAACAAATATCTAATTATTTGAAGGTATCTGTAAAGGTCACTAAAAACAATTTAATATTACCGTTATTTTCTAAATTGGGCCAACAGCTTCTGAGAAGAAAACTTTCACAGTTTTTCCCTTTTGGTTGCTATGGCAACTAGAATTCTGAATGGATGACCTAGATTTTAAGAATTTGTAAAGGGACCACTTAAGGATGTAGGATCGTTTTTTTTTTCTAATGTTAAGAATTTTTTCATACTCTGTGAGCTTGAAGAATATTAGTTTCTAAGACAAGACTCGGTTTAATTTTATAGGGCATTTTCTTCACCCACTGTTTAAACATTTCTGAAATTTTGTAAAACTGAAAATATGATGGCACTAAATAAAACATAATTATGATATCCCCCTAAATGTGACAGGGATTTCAGGTCTTACCAGTTACTATGAACACAAGGTGATTTCAGAATTATGTAAGGACAAATATGTCCTTAACAAATTTCTTTCTTGACATAATTACCCCACCCACTTTATTTTCAATGGAATAAACATATTTAAATCTACAAAAAAAATCTGACATTAAGATTCTGTAAAATTTTACAGCTTTAATAAGGCACAAAAATGCTTCAAAATGGAAAGAAAAGAAGTTGGGGTCACAGTGAGTCTAAGAGATTTATTTAGTAACTAGAATGTGTCTGTAGGACACAGGGTGTGCCCCCACTGGTACATTTGTCACAAATAAGGGGCAATAATTCAAATGTTTGCAGTATTAATGGGGTATAGCCTCAACAAACATTTCATGAAAAGGATTCAATATTCTAGGCTATATACTTCTTGAGCTATGAGCATCACAAACAAAAAATCCACTATTTTGGCTATTTCAAGGGCCATAACTCTGTACTAAGCACTAAGATTCTCAAGAAGAATGCCAAGTGTGCAAGGTCACATCATGATAAAGACTCAAGCAAGGTTTCATGAATTTACATCAAATACTTTTTGAGCTAGGCATATAATTAGGTGAAAATGTGCATTTTTTTTACTATTTCAGGGGCCATAACTTTAACAAGAGGGCCATGATGGCCCTATATCGCTCACCTGTTATCATTGCACTTGAGGATAAGAAGGTCCTCAGTAAAATATCAAAGTCCAAAGGACAGGAACAACAAAGAGAAGAAATTTAACCAAAAAGAAAAAAAATTCTTACAAGGTATAGATATGTCAAAATACACCTAAAAATTGGAGGTACCATCCATGTTGTACCACAGAAAAGTGGTCTCGGTTTTTCCCTAAGGCCAATAATAAAAAAGTTACTAAAAATAAGCTATTTATAGTAACGTAAAAGGGAAGTAATTAAAAAAATAAATATTGTAAGTGAACAAAAGAAGGATCTGCCAAATAAATCTGTTGACATAAATGAAATTTCAGATCAGTATCTTCATTAGTTATGGAGATATACCCATTTTAATTTGAAATAAAGGGAGGTAATTTGACATAAAACCAGTCCATAGTTATCTACCCTGATTGTCTCTGTCCAACTAATAACAATAATGAAATTTCAAATAAGTCCTATAAGTACTTACTGATATAAATCCATTTTGATTACAATCAGGGGAGGTAATCAGATATAAAATAACTCTGGAACCTACGATTGGATCTGATTTGTCATGGAATCCAAGATTTCTTGTTGTTGAAGATATTTTGGAAGTTTGTATCAAACAAGTGAATGAAGTATTGCCATGCAATACAAAGTCCCCTACTGGAAGGCACCTAATTTTCTCTACTGCAGTATAACATAATGAACTGATATCTGTCAATGATGTATAAACAATATTGTACTATATATACAATATAATATAACAAAGCACTTGGATTAAAATTTGCATATATAAAAACGTACAGTTGTTTTCATTTGGATTTTTTTTGGTCGATTATACAAAAAGTTATCATAAAAGTTATTTATAGTAACAACAAAGTGAAATAAACCCTAAAAAAAAAAAAAAAAAAATCTATAAAATTTAAGTCCACAAGAAACTCTTTACCAGGTAGAGATAGATCAAAATACACCTAAAATTTGGATGTACCGTGCATGTTGTACCACAGAAAAGTGGTCTCAATTTTTCCCTACGGCCAGTAATAAAAAAGTTATAATATAATCTATTTATAGTAACAACAAAGGGACATAATTCTAAAAAAAGTGTGCCTCATAGTGGTGAACATTTCTACCAAGTTACATCAAAATCCCTCAATGCATGAAGAAGAAATGCTCCAGACAAACTCATTCTTGAATTTGACCTTTAACCTCTAAGTATGACCTTGACCTTAGACCTAGGGACCTGGTTCTGGCGTGCGACAATTCGTCTCATGGTGGTGAACATTTGTGCCAAGTTACATTACAATCCCTCAATGCATAAAGAAGAAATGCTCCAGACAAAGTCATTCTTGAATTTGACCTTTGACCTCTAAGTATGACCTTGACCTTAGACCTAGAGCCGGGGCTTTGCGCACAACATGTTGTCTCATCCAGGGAAATGTTTGTGCCAACTGATATTTAAATCCTGTTTTGCATGACAAAGTTATAGACCGGACAGGAAAAAAATCTTATTGACCTTTGATCTCAAAGTGTGACCTTGACCTTTAAGCTAGGGTTCTGGGTGTTGCGCAAGACACGTCGTCTCATCATGGGGAACATTTATGCCAAGTAATACTGTAATCCTTTGATGGATGACAAAGTTCTGGACCGGACAGGAAAAAAACCCTATTGACCTTTGGCCTCCAATTGTTACCCTGACCTTTGAGCTAGGGGTCCGGGTTTTGCGCATGACATGTTGCCTCATAATGGGGAACATTTGTGCCAAGTAATATCAAAATCCCTTCATGGATGACAGAGTTATAGACCGGACAGGAAACAGACCCTGTTCATGCCATGTTAACATTTGACTGCTAAGTGTGACCTTGACCTTTGAGCTAGGGGTCTGAAAGTTGTGCACGACACATCGTCTTATTATGAGGTACAATTATGCCAACTGATATTAAAATCCCTTCATAGATGGGAGAGTTATGGACCGGACAGGAAAAAAGCCCTGCTGACCTTTGACCTCAAATTGTGACCTTGACCTTCGAGCTAGGGGTCCGGGTTTTGCGCGCGACACATCGCCTCATCATGGGGAACATTTTTGCCAAGTAATATTAAAATCCCTTCATGGATGAAAGAGTTATGGACCGGACACGAAACAGACCCTGTTCATGCCATGTTAACATTTGACTGCTAAGTGTGACCTTGACCTTTCAGCTAGGGGTCTGAAAGTTGTGCATGACACATCATCTTATTATGAGGTACAATTGTGCCATGTGATATTAAAATCCCTTCATGGATGGGAGAGTTATGGACCGGACAGGAAAAAAGCCCTGTTGACCTTTGACCTCCAATTGTGACCTTGATCTTTAAGCTAGGGGTCCGGGTTTTGCGCATGACACGGCGTCTCATCATGGGGAACATTTGTGCCAAGTAATATTAAAATCCCTTCATGGATAAAAGAGTTATGGACCGGACACGAAATTGCGGACGGACGGAATGACAGAATGACGGAATGACGGAATGACAGAATGACGGAATGACGGAAAAGCGCATTCCTATAGTCCCCGAAACTGGTTTTCAACCAGTAGGGGACTAATAAAACCATAAATGAAGTCTCTATATGGCTGCAAAAGCCAAAATAGCCAATTTTGGACCTTTAAGGGCCATAACTCTGGAACCCATGATGGAATCTGGCCAGTTGAAGAAAGGAAGCAAGATCTCAAGGTGATACAAGTTGTGTGCAAGTTTGGTTAAAATCAAATCATAAATGAAGCTGCTATTGTGCAGACAAGGTCAAAATAGCTAATTTTGGCCCTTTCAGGGGCCATCACTCTGGAACCCATAGTGGAATCTAGCCAGTTCAAAAAAGGAACCGAGATTTTATGGTGATACAAGTTGTGTGCAAGTTTGGTTAAATTCAAATCATAAATGAAGCTGCTATTGTGCAGACAAGGTCAAAATAGCTAATTCTGGCCCTTTAAGGGGCCATAACTCTGGAACCCATAATGGAATCTGGCCAGTTCAAGAAAGGAACCAAGATCTCGTGGTGATACAAGTTGTGTGCCAGTTTGGTAAAAATCAAATCATAAATAAAGCTGCTATTGTGCAGACAAGGTCAAAATAGCTAATTCTGGCCCTTTAAGGGGCCATAACTCTGGAACCCATAATGGAATCAGGCCAGTTCAAGAAAGGAACCAAGATCTCGTGGTGATACAAGTTGTGTGCCAGTTTGGTAAAAATCAAATCATAAATAAAGCTGCTATTGTGCAGACAAGGTCAAAATAGCTAATTTTGGCCCTTTCAGGGGCCATAATTCTGGAACCCATAATGGGATCTGGCCAGTTCAAGAAAGGGACCGTGACCTTATGGTGATACAAGTTGTGTGCAAGTTTGGTTAAAATAAAATCATAAATGAAACCACTATCGTGCAGACAAGAAATTGTTGACGCACGGACGCACGAGACGCACGGACGCACGCACGGACGACGGATGATCACAAAAGCTCACCTTGTCACTATGTGACAGGTGAGCTAAAAATAGGGGATGGAGCCAGCCAAAATATAAGAGGTGTGCAAGTTTATATCATGATAAAGACTTATGCAAGTTTTCAACCATTTATATTAAATACTTTTTGAACTAGGTGCGTCACAAGGTGAAAATGTGCATTTTTTACTATTTCAGGGGTCACAACTCTGAAAATGGGGGGCGGACCCAAATGAAAAATAGGAGGTGCGCAAGTTCATATTATGATTGAGACTCATGCAAGGTTTCATGAATATATATCAAATACTTTTTGAGCTAGGTGCGTCACAGGGTGAAAATGTGCATTTTTGACTATTTCAGGGGCCATAACTCTGAAAATAGGGGGCGGAGCCAGACGAAAAATAGAAGGTGCGCAAATTCATATCATGATAAAGACTCATGCAAGATTTAATCAATTCTTATTAAATATTTTTTGAGCTAGGCACATCATAAGGTGAAAATGTGCATTTTTGACTATTTCAGGGGCCATAACTCTGAAAACAGGGGGCAGACCCAACTGAAAAATAGGAAGTGCACAATTTCGTATCATGATTAAGACTCGTGCAAGGTTTCATGAATCTATATCAAATACTTTTTGAGCTAGGCGTGTCACAAGGTGAAAATGTGCATTTTTGACTATTTCAAGGGCCATAACTCTGAAAATAGGGGGCGGAGCCAGACGAAAAATAGGAGGTGAGCAAGTTCATATCATGATAAAGACT
>NW_026461645.1:0-17907 GCF_021730395.1 Mercenaria mercenaria | reverse complement strand
TACTGTTGCTGTAATTGATAACAGATTAAAACACATACTGTTGCTGTAACAATAGAAAACACATACTGTTTCTATAAGAGATAATAGAAAAACACATACTGTTGCTATAAGAGATAATAGATAACACATACTGTTGCTGTAATTGATAACAGATAAACACATACTGTTTCTATAAGAGATAATAAAAAAACACATACTGTTTCTGTAAGAGATAACAGAAAAAACACATACTGTTTCTATAAGAGATAATAGAAAAACACATACTGTTGCTATAAGAGATAACACATACTGTTGCTGTAATTGAAAACAGATAAGCACATACTGTCACCATGCTAAATTATCAAATCACAAATTGAAGGATACACATACTGTTATCAAACAAGATCGCATAAACACAGACAGACATAATAAAATCTATAGAGATGGTAAGTCATATATAATTCAGATTTTTTTATCCTAAATCAACTGTTGTTAATGTTTTCACTGGACTGTCAGGAAGGACCAGATGTTGCAAAATGCTATTATCACCTTTTCAGTTTTTCGAGACTAACTGTAAATATATGTACCTCTGTTTGCACCATGTGTTGTCTGTTCTCCCTCAGTTTGAGGACCAGATCAAATATGTCAATATTGACATCAAAGTCATGCTCGTTAATGAACTGCATCAGGTGATCTAACGCGATATACGTTCCTGTACGACCAACTCCAGCACTGAAACAGCATAGTGGAATAAATAAGAATGCTAAATAAGAAAATTAAAATTTGAGTCTTATTTAATCATTTTTCTATCGGCCTTTCGATACAGTTATTACTAGTTATTCAACTAAAACAAATACTTTGAAGCAGTCATTACCGATCAATATAAATGCCTACTAAAGTCAACCTGTAAGATAGTTTCATTTGTTTTATTCATGTATCTATAAAAGAAGTAACAAATACATTAAAACTAGACTATAAGCCATTACGAATTAATTGCTAGATTATCATCCCCGTTCTCTTCGTACTTTATGCCTTTTTTATTTTCTCAAAAATTAAGTGCTGGACTATTTTCTGATCAAGAAACTTTAGAAAAGACATCTGTCTTTACATTAGTGTTGCTGTTGTTCTATTATTTTAGAAATCTGAAACAGGCAAGCTTCATGTCTAAATTACATTTAGGCGTAAAAAAAAAATTGTTTTGTTTTTTGACTGGGGGAAAAACTGGGCTGTTACACCGGTATCCCGACCTACCCTAAATTTTTGTCCCGACCCTAAATGTTTTATGGCCTTGGAGGATAATTTTTTCAACTTTTTGACAGAAAGTTGTAAAACTGCACTTTTTATGCTTTAAACATGGTCAGTGATATTAGAAATCAACTTACTGATGCTCTAAAGGCATAACCCCCTCATCTGTATTCATTTTTTGACACAAAAATAATTTACAACAAGAGCTGTCTCTATAGGATGACATATGCCCCCGATGGCACTTTGAATGAGTAGTTATGGCCGATGTTAGAGTTTAGGACCTTTGACCTACGGGGCTGGGTCTTGCGCGCGACACGTCGTCTTACTGTGCCACACATTCATGCGTAGTTATTTTAAAATCCATGTATGAATGACAAAGATATGGACCGGACACGCCCATCAATGCACTATCATGAAAAATGACCTTTAACGTCTAAGTGTGACCTTGACCTTTGAGCTACGGACCTGGGTCTTGCGTGCGACACGTCGTCTTACTGTGGTACACATTCATGCCAAGTTATTTGAAAATCCATCCATCGATGACAAAGATATGGACCGGACACGCCCATCAATGCACTATCCTTTAATGTCTAAGTGTGATCTTGACCTTTGAGCTACGGACCTGGGTCTTGCGCGCGACACGTCGTCTTACTGTGGTACACATTCATGCCAAGTTATTTGAAAATCCATCCATCGATGACAAAGATATGGACCGGACACGCCTATCAATGCACTATCCTTTAATGTCTAAGTGTGACCTTGACCTTTGAGCTACGGACCTGGGTCTTGCGCGCGACACGTCGTCTTACTGTGGTACACATTCATGCCAAGTTATTTGAAAATCCATCCATTGATGACAAAGATATGGATCGGACACGAAAATTGCGGACAGACGGACAGACTGACAGACAGACAGACGGTTCAAAAACTATATGCCTCCCTTCGGGGGCATAAAAAGTCTCCCTTAATAAAAAAAAAATCCAAAAAAACAAATTTCCGACCTACCTACCCTAATTTTTTTTGAGCATGTTACTGAAAACAAAGATTTTTTTTAGGCCTTATTAAGCTATAATGCAAATAAAACTGCTGAAACTACAGCTATCACTAAAGGTGATGAATGTACTCCCTCCCCCGCATGCACTGACACAGTACATTGCAAACTGAAGCACACAAGATAACATAATTATGTGGACTGTATGTATATAGACTGTATGTATACAGTATAGTAACAAAAACAAAGTCCCATAACTATGCAGAATATTTATCTAAAAGAATGTAACATGCACTATGCACAACTAAGGTTGGTACTGATCACTTGTGTGAAGTTTCATTTAATTGTGTGCAAGGGTTTGGAAGATTAGGCACACACAAGATTGCATATGAAGACTGTATGTACATAGTATGTTAACAAGAAACAAAGTCCCATAACTCTGCAATTTATGTTGTTTAAAGAACGTTACATGCCCTGTGCACAACTACTGTTGTTACTGATCACTTGTGTGAAATTTCATTAAATTATGTCAAGGCGATGAGGAGAGATGGTGTGCACAAGATTGTGTCTATGTATACAGTATACTAACAACAAGAGATCACAGAGTGATCTTGGCGCCCACCAATGTGCCATTTTTGAGTGTTTCAAATTTCAAGACTTACTGACTAGCTCAAGGTCAAATTTCATTTCCGTACACAACACTTTGCATGTGGTCCAAATTCGAAAGCTGTAGCTTGAGAAATGTGAAAGTAGGTCACTAGATCAATTTCAAGGACGAAATGTGAAAGTAGGTCACTAGGTCAAAATCAAGGTCAAATTACACTTCAGAACACAAATTTATGCATGTCGTCCAAATTTAGAGCCTGTACCTTCAAAAATGTGAAAGTAGGTCACTAGGTCAATGTCAAGGTCAAAGTTTGTTTCGGTACACAATCCTATGCATGTGGTCTAAATTTGAAGCCTGTAGCTACAGAAATGTGAAAGTAGGTCACTAGGTCAATCTTAAGGTCAAAGTTCATTTCGGTACACAAAACTATGCAAGTGGTCCAAATTTGAAGGCTGTAGCTCGAGAAATGTGAAAGTAGGTCACTAGGTCAAAATCAAGGTCAAATTTTATTTCGGAACACAGAACTATGCATGTGTTCCAAATTTGAAGCCTGTACCTTCAAAAATGTGAAAGTAGGTCACTAGGTCAATGTAAAGGTCAAAGTTTGTTTCCGTACACAAAACTATGCATGTGGTCCAAATTTGAAGGCTGTAGCTTGAGAAATGTGAAAGTAGGTCAGTAGGTCAAAATCAAGGTCAAATTCCAATTCGGAACACAAAACTATGCATGTGGTCCAAATTTGAAGCCTGTACCTTCAAAAATGTGAAAGTAGGTCACTAGGTCAAAGTCAAGGTCAAAGTTTTTTTCAGTGCACAAAACTATGCACGTGGTCCAAATTTGAAGGCTGTAGCTACAGAAATGTGAAAGTAGGTCACTAGGTCAAAATAAAGGTCAACTCATGTCAAGGTTCATCTTGCCACTCAAAACCATACATGTGGTCCAAATTTGAATGTTGTAGGTTATTGACAAGAAGATTTTAAAATCTTTTCCCTATATAAGTCTATATGAACCATGTGACCCCCCAGGGCGGGGCCATATTTGACCCTAGGAGGATAATTTGAACAAACTTGGTAGAGAACCACTAGATGATGCTACATTACAAATGCCAAAGCCCTAGGCTTTGTGGTTTGGACAAGAAGATTTTCAACGTTTTTCCCTATGTAAGTCTATGTAAACCATGTGACCCCCGGGGCGGGGCCATATTTGACCCTAGGGGGATAATTTGAACAATCTTGGTAGAAGACCTCTAGATGATGTCATATACAAAATATCAAAGCCCTAGGCCCTGTGGTTTTGAACAAGAGGTTTTTCAAAGTTTTTCCCTATATAAGTGTATATAAACCATGTGACCCCCGGGGCGGGGCCATATTAGACCCCAAGGAAATATTTTGAATCATCTTGGTAGAGGACCACTAGATGATGCTTCATACCAAATATCAAAGCCCTAGGCTCTGTGGTTTTGGACAAGAAGATTTTCAAAGTTTTTCCCTATATAAATCTATGTAAATTATAGAAATAAACAAAGGGCCATAACTTACTAAAAAATTGTTGAACCAGTCTGATTTTCAGGGGGACACAACTAGGGTACCAATACATCATTCTGACAAAGTTTGGTCAAAATCCCCCAGGTAGTTTATGAGGAGATGCGATAACGAGAAATTGTTAACGGACGGAAGGACGGACGGACTGACGGACGGACGGACGGACGGAAGGACGACGGACCACGGACGCAGAGTGATTTGAATAGCCCACCATCTGATGATGGTGGGCTAAAAAACAAAGTCCCATAACTCTGCAATTTTTTTTTCTGAAAGAACCTAACATGCCCCATGCACAACTACTGTTGTTACTGATCACTTGTGTGAAATTTCATTAAATTGTATCAAGGGGATTAGGAGAGATGGTGTGCTCAAGATTGTGCCTATGTATATAGTATAGTAACAAAAAACAAAGTACCGTAACTCTGCAAATTTTTTTTCTGAAGAACCTAACATGCCCCATGCACAACTACTGTTGTTACTGATCACTTGTGTGAAGTTTAATTAAATTGTGCCAAGGGGATGAGGAGAGATGGTGCGCACAAGATTGTGTCTACGGACAGACAGACAACCTGAAACCAGTATACACCCCCGTTACAACTTTGTTGTCGGTGGGTACAATAAAAGTGCCATGAACACCAATCTACAGGGTAATAAAGCACAAAGCCATACCTGCAATGTATTATCATAGGTCCAGAGGTGTCAGGAGGCTGGACATGTTGTCTCACATGCTCGATGAAATCTAGAATAATGTCATGGTGAACATTGGCCTGGAAATCTAGCCAGCTCAGGAAATGGAAGTGCTTCACTACACGGGTTGTACTTCCCTGCAATAAACAGTTTAGTGTATACAGTCAAATATGTGTTAACCTTTACCCTTGTATATTTCTAAAGTTGACTGGTCTACCATTCAATTTAGGCAGCACAATTTATTATTCAAAGGGGTGTTCACTAAAAATTTACTGACCAGATAGTGAACAGTGCAGACCATAATCCGCCTGAACAGATGTGTAGGCATTGGTCACAAAGGAAAAATCACTTGCCACCAGCAAGCTAAAGATTTAACAGGCTGTCAAGGTAAATAACCATTTGGTTGTTTTAGTCAGGTGACTGTTTAACATAGCTGCAGACTTATTCAAGCCATTTTTCATTGTCATTCTTCTAAACTAATCTTACGAATAGAAATCAACAATCAGTCATGTTTATCAAGATTTTACATATAACAGAAGGGATCACATTTGACAGGCTTTCTACTCAGTTTTAATTGTATTTTGTGTCTGGATCAGGCACTGTTCCTTTATAAATTTATTGCAATATTTTCATAATTTTTTCAATGGATAAACCTAACAAACTACCTGTATCAGTCAAAGCATGATCTGAAATCACAATCAAAAAGATTTATACAGTGCCAAGTATGTCAATTTAAGTAGAAGTTATTTCACATTCTACTTACATTGGTTATCTTGAACATTCTGTAGTCATATGTACGGATGTTGGAGTATGATGTTATCTCAACAATGACATCTCCATATTGCTTTGGCTCTCCCACTTCGTCTGGCCAGTACTGCTCACATTTTATCTGTAAATGTAAAAATAAAGATAGTATTACCTAGTTAATACAAATTAAATAATATGAAATATAGTAATTTTCTATCATTTTGTAACTAGATAAGAAAGCCTAAAAAGTAAGAACTTCATACATTAACTAGTAATGGCAGTCTAGCTTTGATACAGACTGACTTTGTTATGCAGCAAATCCCAGTGCAATGACCCATGTACTGACACCACTCCTATACAAAACAAACTGTCAATAGATTTGAACTCATTACATATTTGATATTTTTCAGAAAAAAACTACAATACTGTGTCAACTTGTTAACTTTTAATTATTTACTTTGCAGAATTTATAAGCTTCAGATAATTAATGTCCCTGTTATACACAAACACAATAGCAAATTAATTAAATTATGAGAACAGGGCCAACATTTTCAGTACTTAAGGTCATAATTTTGACTGCAGAGACACAAAGGTAAATTAGAATGATGAAGCCCAAAGGGCAACAATGTAGAGTCAATAATTTGTTGACACCGCCTGGATGAATAAAACATTTCAGCCAATTAAAACAAGTTTCATTTCAATATCTTGACCTAAACTAAAGCTATTTAACAACAAGAACTATTACTATTAGTGACAAATGCCCCCGAAGCGTTCCCAAGAATGCTACAGTTGTCTGCACAAAATATGCCAAAATAGTTTAGGTATGAATCATTTTGTGACCTTGACCTTGACCTGAGAGTCCAGGGTCATAAGCACGACACACCTTCTCACTTGTGTCAAATTATTTTCAAATACCCCTATGAATATTGGAAGTAACAGCCCAGACAACCTTGGGCAATGGTTGAATAAGAAAACTGCTATGGAGACAAAGTCCTCTAAGTTATATCAGTTGTATAAAAATATTATCAGTATCAATCCTGCAATATCACCTTCTGTCCCTCCTTGCACAGTGTTAACATGACAACCACAGACACATTCTGTTCCCATGTCATTCTCCAGAAATCATCAATTGTTCCTGGAATGGGCCCTTGGCAACCAATATATTCCCGGGGTGAACTGTACCCCTGTAAAGAAACAAAAATAAATCACTCTTAAAGCCATTACAAATTAGTGCTTTGCATAGGGCTCTGGCAACCAATATACGTCCATGATGAATTACACTCATGTGAAGATAGACAGTAAAATATACAACATTGCAATACACACTTCAATCTTCAAAGCAGTGTCTCATCTAGAGAGACAGTATTATATATATATAAATATTGTCAACATTATCCTTTAACCCTTATCATGCTGGACACAATTTATTCTACCTATGCAAACAGTGTAGATAATGATCAGTCAGTATCCTTTGGTAAGCACCCCTTAAAACAGTTAATGGTACTGTCCAAATTGAAAGACGGACAAGTTCAATATAGAAATTTAACAGGGTAAGGGGTCAAACAAATTATGTGTGTATTACAAGTTGTCCGTAAATGACTGAATGCACTCACAGGAAGGTAGTTGGCATTGATGTAGTCAGAACTGTCGTCCTCTCCATTTGTACTTAACTTCACTCTTGTATGGTCAACTAGAAAATATCATATACAACATATCAGATATTTTTACAATATAGAGCACATTCTTAATATCCTTTGCTTATTTCCTTAATATTAAATCAACTGGAAAGGAAAACCCTGTTTTTTCAAGTATGTTTTACTGATACAAGGGCATTTCTAAAACAACTTCACTTTTAAAACTGAGATGAAAATTTTTGAATCATAAATCTAGCAATAAATGTCTCTACCAAAAGATGCATATACAACCATAGAAAATATGGATAAACATTTTTGTTACCTTAAAAACCATATAATTATTTAGATATAACAAAAAAATATAAATAACTTGCATATTCTTTACCTTGCCATATATCTTTAACCCTTATCATGTTGGACATGATTGATTTTGCTAATGAGACCAGTGTAGATCTTGATCAGCCTGCACATCCATGCAGTCTGATCAAGATCTGCTCTCTATGCCATTCAATCAGTATCTTTTTTGGTAAGCACCCCTCTTAACAATTAACGGTACTGTCCAAACTGAAAGATGGACCAGTCCATTATAGAAACTTAGCAGGGTAAGGGTTAATATTTCAATTAAGTGACCCTGAACTTACACGGTATGATGTTTATGTATCTGTTTCTCATTCTGTTCTCCTCCCTGTCAGCTGCCTCACATGCATGCTTAGGACTCAGCGTTTTCAAGTCCTGTAATTTATATACAGAAATAAACTTATTCCACTTCTGTTAATTCTGATAAGCTTATTTTGTATTATATCAATACAAGTAAGTCTTGCATAAATATAAATAGCCTACAGTAGTATTATTTCAATAGTATGTAGTACCAAACCACTTCTGCCAGGTATTTAATATATAACAATACCTCCCCCACCCCCACAAAAAATCAGCTCTCAAAGTGCTTAAAATGTTAACTGTAGCATTGAGTTGGTGTTGTTCTACATGTCTGAAAAACTGAGTGATGACATTACACTATTGAACTTAAAACATAGAATAAAGCCAAGATCCAGCAAACTGAAACGTAAATCAAACAACAAATAAATAGCAACATGTGTGTTAACCTATAAAACTGTCACTGTTTCTACCTTTCTAAAGATAAAATATATGATCAATTAAAATTGTATCCGCAGGACACAGATGCCCACACATACTGAGCTATCCTCTAAATAGCAAAGTTTTTAGTACAAATCATCTTCATATGAAGGATTTTCGACGAAAAGTTTGAAGCCAATTGTATTCAAATAAGGTTGTGAACCTGCACAACTTTGAATCTATATTAATTTTTCAAGAAGTCTATGAGGAGTTCAACACACCAAGTTTCTCCACTATGGCCTATTTTGTGAAATTAAGAAAGGGCCATACTTCTAGAAACTAGAATGTGTCTGTAGGACCAGCATCACAAACAAAAAATCCACTCTTTTGGCTATTTCAAGGGCCATAACTCTGTAATAAGCGCTAAGATTCTCAAGTAGAATGCCAAGTGTGCAAGGTCACATTATGATAAAGACTCAAGCAAGGTTTCATGAATTTACATCCAATACTTTTTGAGCTAGGCACATAGTTAAGTGAAAATGTGCATTTTTTTTACTATTTCAGGGGCCATGACTTTAAAAATAGGGGGTGGAGCCAGCCAAAAACGGTGTGCAAGTTTATATCATGATAAAGACTCATGCAAGTTTTCAACCATTTATATTAAATACTTTTTGAGTTAGGTGCGTCACAAGGTGAAAATGTGCATTTTTGAATATTTCAGGTGCCAAAACTCTGAAAATAGGGGGCAGAGGCAGACAAAAAATAGGAGATGCGCAAATTCATATCATGATAAAGACTCATGCAAGGTTTAATCAATTTATATGCAATATTTTCTGAGTTAGGCGCATCACAAGGTGAAAATGTGCATTTTTGACTATTTCAGGGGCCATAACTCTGGAAATATGGGGCAAACCCAGATGAAAAATAGAAGGTGCGCAAGTTTATATCATGATAAAGACTCATGCAAGGTTTAATAAATTTATATGAAATACTTTTTGAGCTAGGCGCGTCACAAGGTGAAAATGTGCATTTTTGACTATTTCAGAAGCCAAAACTCTGAAAACAGGATGGCGGACCCAAATGAAAAATAGGAGGTGCTCAAGTTCATATCATGATTAAGACTCCTGCAAGGTTTCATGAATCTATAGCAAATACCTTTTGAGCTAGGCGTGTCACAGGGTGAAAATGTGCATTTTTTACTATTTCAGGGGCCATAACTCTGAAAATAGGGGGGCAGAGCCAGACGAAAAATAAGAGGTGCACAAGGTCATATCATGATAAAGACTCATGCAAGGTTTCATCAATTTATATAAAATACTTTTTGAGCTAGGCATGTCACAAACTTTGGACGGATGGGCGGACAAGACCAAATCTATATGCCCCCCCATGAGGGGGGAGGGGCACAAAAATAACAAATCAGGGTAACAGTGTTGGAGGAGTTGGACATGCAAGATTTAAGAACGTATGGATGACTGTTCGAATGTATGGACAGCACCAACACTGCATGCCCTACACATAAATATGGGGACATAAAAATTTTGACGTATTATGAAAAAAAAATATATCATAAAACCAGTCTGAAATTTGTGGATCTCTTTAATCATCTCAAAAACAAGCATTCAGACCTACATATTCATTTCAACAAATGAACTAGAATGTGTCTGTAGGACACAGGGTGTGCCCCCCACTGGTACATTTGTCACAAATAAGGGGAAATCATTCAAATGTTTGCAGTCTTATTGGGGTATAGCCTCAAAAAAAAAAAAAAAAATTATGAAATGGATTCATTATTCTATACCATATACTTTTTGACTTATGAGCATCACAAAGAAAAAATCCATTATTTTGGCCATTTCAAGGGCCATAACTCTGTAATAAACGCTAAGATTCTCAAGAAGAATGCCAAGTGTGCAAGGTCACATTATGATAAATACTCAAGCAAGCTTTCATGAATTTACATTAAATACTTTTTGAGTGAGGCACATAATTAGGTGAAAATGTGCATTTTTTGACTATTTCAGGGGGCATAACTCTGGAAATAGGGGGCAGACCCAGATGAAAAATAGGAAGTGCGCAAGTTCATATCATGATCAAGATTCATGCAAGGTTTCATTAATTTATGTCAAATACTTTTTGAGCTAGGCGCGTCACAAGGTGAAAATGTGCATTTTTGACTATTTCAGGGGCCATAACTCTAGAAATAGGGGGCGGACCCAGATGAAAAATAGGAGGTGCGCAAGTTCATATCATGATTAAGACTCATTTAAGGTTTTATGAATCTATATCAAATACTTTTTGAGCTAGGCGTGTCACAAGGTGAAAATGCGCATTTTTGACTATTTCAGGGGCCATAACTCTAAAAATAGGGGGCGGACCCAGACGAGAAATAGGAGTTGCGCAAGTTCATACCATGATAAATACTCATGCAAGGTTTCATCAATTTATATCACATACTTTTTGAGCCAGGCATGTCACAAGGTGAAAATGTGCATTTTTGACTATTTCAGGGGCCATAACTCTAGAAATAGGGGGCGGACCCAGATGAAAAATAGAAGGTGCCCAAGTTCATATCATGATTAAGACTCATGCAAGGTTTCATGAATCTATATCAAATAATTTTTGAGCTAGGCGTGTCACAAGGTGAAAATGTGCATTTTTGACTATTTCAGGGGCCATAACTCTAAAATTAGGGAGCGGAGCCAGACGAAAAATAGAAGGTGCGCAAGTTCATATCATGATAAAGTCTCACGCAAGGTTTCATTAATTTATATCAAACACTTTTTGAGCTAGGCATGTCACGAACTTCGGACGGACACACGGACAAGAGCAAATCTATATGTCCCCAACACTCATGGGGGGGGGGGGGGGGGGGCACAAAAACAAATATGTCGATTTACACCTGTGAAAACTTTTATTAAAGTCCACAAGACAGAATTTTTTTTTTAAATGCCAAAATGTTATCAAAATTGTAATTTTCCCACAGACTCCCATTATGAAAACTTCATTGAGGTACAATTTTTTCTGATCAAACTAGCAAAGAATTAAGCACATAACCCTATCTGTTTCATTGACCTAATTCTCTTAGACTGTGAAATGTCACTTTTACCTTTAGCCTGCTGGCGGCAAGTGGTTCTGCTTTTGTTACCAGTGCAGACAAAGATCAGCCTGCAGGCTGATCAAGATCTGGACTGTTTGCTATTCAGTCAATTAATTTTCAATAAACAAACCTTTGAACAATAAATGGTATTGCCCTAACTGAATGTGGACCAGTCATTTTAGAAATTTAGAAGGGATAAATTTTACTTCTGGAGTAAAGTCTAGAAAGAGATACTTGTAAAATATAAATGTGTCATGAAACATTACCAAATACAAGGAACAGAACATTTATTTTTAAATTTATCTATCATTGAGACGATGTCAAGCTTCTGTTTGTTTCACTTTTGAGAACATTTACCTCATATTCGGCCGAGAAGAGCAGGTTGCTGTCTTTGTGCATCTTGTTTACATATTCTTCTATCTCATTCAAAAGGATAGGTCTGAAAAAGTAGGAAATATAAAACAAAATTAAAAAAAACGGCTTTTCACTGTTGTACTATCAAAATGACATCATTAAGACTTACAAAGTAACTGCAAAGCGCCTCAACTAAAATTAGAAAGCTTGTAATTATACTTAATAAAATACATTTTTCTCAAAATTAAGACAATTAATGGCTAATTTAGTTCTTGTTTTCTAATAAAACATTTTCTTGGACAGAACAAAGCTCAAATGAAAATAAAACTATTAAGCAGACAATATTTTTGATTACATGGTCCATATACTACTAAAAGCATCACAGTGCATGTGTACCTTTTCCTCTGAATTTTAGCAACAGCAGGGTCAATTGTAGTGAAGTCTTCATCATCACTCTCTGATACAGGTTTCCTAAATTACAAACATTGTAAGTACTGTAAAATCATAAATATTCATGGAGGGTCTATTTTTTACTTGAGTCAATCCACAAAATAAAATCCCAACAAACCAGTACAACTCTTATTCATTTGTTATGGTAAAAATAAAATCCACAAATTCAAATTCCCAGGAAATAGCTTTGTCTCAAATCACAAAATTTTGTGTTCACAAAATCTATTGATTCTACAGTATACACGGAGCAAAATGACAATTTACAATAAAGGAGAATGATGAAATATTTTCAATTACAAACTAGGGCTGCTTTTGAGAAACTCTTCAAAAAGGAGGTACTCTATTATGGGCCTAATACCTTAAGAGTGCAGACAAGATTTGTGATAGACAGACAAACTGACAGACACACACATACACAGACAGGAGAAAATCAATACATTTTCCACAGCACAGTGTGGTAGGAGACATATCTTGTAGATGATTCAAATTTAAATAAACTAAAAAACTGCATTAATAAACAAAATACTAAACATTTTTAAAGAAGTCTAGCGCTAATAATGGATAAATCTGCAAGACAATATATTTCTAACTAATATGGTGAAGCAGTAAGAAAAATGGTGTACATTATTAAAATGACTATATAGGCAGTAGAGTACAGTTTTATAACAGACAATCTTAAAAAGCACCTGCCATATATTTTTGGAAGTACTGTTATTGACTTACATTTTGCCAGGTCCACTTTTCCTCCTCCTTAACAGTATAAAACCAACCACTGCACCGATAAGAACCACCACACCCACAGCAACCACTATACCAATTATCATCAGGTTATTGTCCTCATCTGGCACTATAATAGTACATGTTATCTTCAAACATCATCACTATAAGTTAATGAAAATTGGCCCTGTTGAATCTAAGCTGTAATCACTGATACTGGCAATTATATTATTATCTAAAAGCTGCTGACAGTTAAAACAAGTTTTACTCACAGTAGATATGAATGGTGAAAACGTAAGACTTTGTTCATATTGTTGAATAAAATGATACAAAGTAAACCTCTGTTACAGTAATAGTTCTATCAAATTGCATTTATCTGCAGAAATTGTATGTGGATGACATTGCTGTGCAGGCCAGATTGCTCCTATTCTGAAGTTAAAAGCCTCCATTACAGTCATATTTTTTTCATTTGGCAACAGATTTTGTACATGTAAATGAAAATGAACAACAACATAGTAATGCAAGTAAAGTTGTCTGTAAAATATGTAGAAATTACATAATTGTATGCATTAGTCATACACTGCAAATTTAAATTTGATATACAATAGGTGCATTTGAGCTTGGTTTCATATAATAATTATTATACTATCAATAATGAAAGCTAGTTTTTCTATAAAATTTTCCTTTCAGACGTTCTAGAGGTATGCTCCATTAAAACTTATTTACAATGAAAACCTACCTGCAAGTGTAATAAAAGGCCCATATGGCTGGCTTATTAGACATCCTCCATTTGTACATGCTACCGCAAAAAGCCTAAAATATAAATCAAAGTGTTTGTTCATGGATTCATATTGGCTGACACTGTCTTAACTTTGACATGTATGGTCAATTCTAGTCATACAGAGTTCATTTTTCTAAACAGTATAACGGTACCTCAGTGTCACTATATGTTTTTCTTCACTTATGAAATAATATATAGCAAAACCATGTTTAAACGCTATTTATACGTGATGGGCAGTTATACGTCAGCATAATAATTTCAGGAAGGCACATCCTGAGTGAAATTATTTTGAACAACGTATAACCGTCCGAGTGTGTTTATATAGCACTGAAACACAGATCTGCTACAATTTGCTTCAATTCTAATGTATCTTTTATCGTATAATTTAGATCAAATATGATAGAGCTGTTTCGTTGCGCATGCATGGTGCTGAATGGTAGGCCATCACGCTCCTTCGTTTATACAAGTTAGAACCAGAAATGGTAATATGCTTTATGGAAGTGTTCAGTTTGGGCAAAAATAATGGCGAAGTAATAAACCAACACAATATGTGTGTAAATAAATTAAGACAGTTGTGCAATGTGACATTTTGTTTTAAACATGCCAGTAAGGTATCTGATCCAAAAATTAATAATTAATAATATTTCAATGCCTGGTGACTATATTTTTGTGGTATCATTTGAAAGAGTTGTATCTGCTTAACAATAATTAGTAATTAAGATGACCATAACAATATGCACAAATCACTACAGTAATGTTTTTTGACTGCAAAATGTTAAATCTTACACTGTAATAACAGGATTTCGATTGAAGTCTATAAATTAAAAAGATAAAAATTCTATAACATAGTTTTTGTCATGTAATTTATATTTTCTTTTTCAGGCAAACTTAAAAACAAGAAAGTACATACAATTATTTCCAAAGCAATGGCCCTTGAATAAGTCAAAACTTTGAATCCTGACAGTGTCTGCTAAACTGCTGTAATACTTTGTCACGGAAAAAAGCCAAACTGAGTTAAAATGTATAGTTAGATTAATTAGTGTCTCCTGTGTAACAGCCTCTCAAGTAATCAAAATTGTGACAGTGTACTAGAGAAACTTTTTTTTAATTTCAAGCAGACTTAATCAGAAGCTGTTTCAAAATCAATTATACAACAAGGTCTTTACTGAGCTGAAACAATTTACCCTCAATTATGGCCATTGAATAAGTCACAACTGTGACACCTTACTGTGCCTTTCATTAACTGCTGGAGTACTTTTCTTTGGACTAAACTAAACAAATACAGAAGGTGCATCACTTTAAATTCTAAGTTAAGTTTGATAATCACAAACACTCTGGAGCAGAATCTCTCAAGTTTATAAATGAATCAATTTCAAATGGCACTGCATCAACTGAAAGTACAGCAAAAGTGCCAGACTGTCACAATATACGTGTGTCATCGAACCTGGCCTAATTCAAGGGGCATAATACATAATGCCTGGGGCAGTTTGGGTGGTTATCATACTTGGCCCAGACATAATGCCCAAAAACATTGTCAGCAAGTCTGGTGAAGGTCATATAAAAACTGTTAAACTTAAGAGTGCGAAGAAGGCTAAATTCGCAGTTTTTCAAGTAATTCAAGGGCCATAATCTAGGAGTGCCTTCGGCGATGTAGCTTTTTATCAAACTTGGCCAAGATATTATGCCCACAAACATTGTCAGCAAGTTTAATGAAGATCGGATGAAAACTGGTCCGACTTAGAGAGCGGACATGCTTTGGACGCTGACTGCCCGCCTGCCGCCACGTGTGTTCACATAATACATCCCGCTCTTTCAGAGATGGGCATATAAAAAGGGCCATAATTCTAAAGAAATACATATCAGAGTTATGGTTTTTTGCCTGCATAATCACCTACTAAAACCAGTGTGCAAAGTTTCAAAGCTGAAGCTCTTAAAAGCTTTTGAGAGAAGCTGGACCTAAACAAAAGTTCTAACTAAAAAACTCAAATTTTCTAAGTACAAAAAGGGCCATAACTTTGACAAAATGCATATCAGAGTTATAGGTCTTGGCCTACTAAATCATCTAATGATAACAAACAAGTGAGCACAGTTTCAAAGATGTAGCTCTTATGGTTTGTTGAGAAAAGGTGGACCTAAAAAAATTTTTTAACCAACGCTGACAATCAAGTGATGACAATACCTGAGATTTTTTTCAAAAACCAGACAAGCTAAAACGAGCTATCTACCATGATTATTTCAGTAGGTCTGTAATTCCGAAGATTTTTGTGAAGTTTCAACTAAATACATGTAATGGTTACTGAGATCTTGCACACAAAACTTCAATCAAGGCGTGACACAGTCTGACTATAATGCCCATTTGAGTAGAACAGATCTCACTATTTATCTAACAGCTGAGCTATAAGTGTGTATCATCTATGTTAGACCTACATGTATCTTGTATCTGGGTGTAGTGGTCCATTGCAGTACTCATCTGTGTTGACACTTGCACAATTTTCACTACCCACAGTATATTCTAGATTTGTTACATCACGCTTTCTTCTGGCTAGTAAAATAAATTGATAAAAAGCAGGATAAAATAAATGGTAAATGGCTAAATCATGTGACTATGAGATATTTTTACTTACTGTGAACTGTAACAAAGTAACACATAGGAGCAGAGTATGGATGTGTGTGGTTTTTTTCTAAAAGGTATTTGTACAAATAACAAAACAAAATATAAGCAATAAACTACAAACTTGTGTATACATAATAAATTTGACTGAAACTATTTTTTCAATTTTGTAATTTTATACAGGAAATTTAACATAAAGTCCAAAGTAAGGAGTTTGATCTTCTACTGGGAGGAAGTGTTTCCATCTCAATTTTTTCAAAGTTTCAACAATTTTTTTCTACTTCATCAGTAAGTCAACAAGGCAGTTTGAAAGACAGCTAAATCCCCCGCCACTGGTATGGATAGTGAAAGGGTAAACCTTTACCCTTGAGCTGTGACACTGACCTTGAACTGACATGGTTGACCCATGAATTCTGCACATCGTCTAGATGAGGTGACCCAAGTTTCATGAAAATCCTTCAAGGGGTTTAGAAGATACAAAGCTCAAACTGTTGACCTTGAGTTGTGACCTTGACCTTGA
Source organism: Mercenaria mercenaria (assembly GCF_021730395.1). Taxonomy (NCBI): domain Eukaryota; kingdom Metazoa; phylum Mollusca; class Bivalvia; order Venerida; family Veneridae; genus Mercenaria; species Mercenaria mercenaria. The sequence continues at coordinate 872 of NW_026461645.1, read as the reverse complement.
ACTGACAAGGCTGACTCATGGGTTCTGCACATGGTCTTGATGAGGTGATCATTTTAACCCAAGTTTCATGAAAATCCTTCAATGGGTTTAGGGGATAAAGAGCGGACAAAAAATGTTACAGTAGGACAGAAGATGGAAGGACAGAGGGAGACCATTCCTATAATGCCCCACCGCTTGTGGCTGGGATTAACAAATATATGAAATGAAAAAAAAATAGCTCTATCAGAAAAAACACAGCATATCAGACACACTAAATTTATGAATAGGTTATTTTTATGCTTACCATTAGGCCCAGCAGATTTGGCTTTAATTACCTCAAGCCAATCTTTACCAGTTGCTCTGTATGTTCCCTTTGATGCTTCATTCCAGGTGTCCATATTGTTAAAGTATGACAGATTATTTATATCTGGAGAAATAATGATATTAGAGAGGTTTCCATTTCAGTATTTGCACAGGTTATCCCTATACAAAATAATAAATCATCATGGAAATTTAAATCAACTAGAGCAGCTTTTTAGAAAAGTACATGTCTCCCACAACTGCCTAATCATCTGAATAGTAAGTCTGTCTTTATATACTGTTTACTCACAGAAAATATACCTTTGATAGTTTTGGAGTAAGTGTAGAAGTAAGTGTTGGACAGACACACAAGCAGGAGTAAATCAATATTCTCCCACACCACTGTGTGATGGGAGACACAACTACCTGCTACAGGTAAATCTACATATATAACAAGACAGTCTGAAAGACAACTATATCTGCCACCACTGTTATGGAAAATTGCTCAAACCTTTGACCTTGAATTGTGACCTTGATCTTGAGCAGACATGGCTGACTCATAAGTTCTGCATATTTCTCTTGATAAGGTGATC
>NW_026461644.1:0-5937 GCF_021730395.1 Mercenaria mercenaria | reverse complement strand
CTCTAATTTTTAAATGCTCTTGGATATAAGTCGAAAGTTTATTTTAAAGTTTTGTTATTTTTGGCACTTAAACAGTTCAATTAGTTTCCCCATACTTGGTCTCTTCCAGTAGTATTGCGGTATTAGAGTTTTTTCTTAAATTAGCATATTTGGACAAATCAAAGTAAATGATATCCATCCTTACCCGTCTATTTTCACCACACACAAGGACACAGTCTATCGCTTCTTTCAAAAACGATTACGTCCATATTCCCGGGTTTTAACATGTAGACAAGCGCCTCGCATCCAAGGAAAGTAATAAACATTTCATTATCGATAAAGTCTTGTTTCAATCCCATCCTTCCATTTTAAAAACTCCAGAGACGAATACTGTGCCTAACTCTTGAAAAATGATTAATTTTCAGATTCTAAATATCAAATAAATTAACAGTCAACAATTTTTAAAGCCGGTGAACGTTCCACCCCCTATGTATGCACCCCATTAAAGACATCTTCCTAAACGAAAAGAATATCTTATTCAGCTTTATCCACACAATTAGTATCAAAATTTTTTCCTAACAACGATATCCCATTTTTCAAAGACGCTTTATAAAACAGAACTATTCCGCCATTTTTAAACGGCCGCGCTTTTTTATTCGAAAAAGCCCAAACTATGGTCCTAACAATATTTACACAAATGATATGAAAATTACGATACATCCCCATCAAAGCGCGTTCATTGTAGGTCATCCTCGGCCAATTCCCAATAACAAAGCTTTAAAAACGAAAAAACTGCGAAGGAAAACATTACCTTGACCGGTAAAAACAACCGCAAAAAGCGCCCTGCTCGCACGTAATTATACCACCGGTCAACGCTTACGTTGAGACTCGGTGACAACGTTCATCCGATTTGTTACATTTTTTTTTCGGATTGTACATACCGAGGAACCACCAAAAAAATCACGAGGATTCAAACTGGCAGAAAAAAAGATAAAAAAAGATTAAAACAAAATAATGTTAAATATGTTGGGGAAAAAACTATTTTTAATTGATAATTAACTCTTAGTGTATAAATTTATGTTTTTCATACATTTGGTAGCCGTTACGACCGAGATACATGGGACGTTTTCACAAACAGTTTCTTTTACTTAATGTCGCTTAATTGATTATTAAAACGATCGTTCCGTGCCGTTATCATTTATATACCTTGGTAAATAGCAAAATAAGTTGGTGGGGGAAAGATTACTGTATGCCTATTTTTTTTTTTTTTTTTTTTTGCTGAATTTTAAATAGAATTCATTTAAATTTTTTTATAGCTCTTTGATTTAAGGGATAGATTCATTCATTTAAACTAGCTTTATCAACAGTTTATTTTACAACAACTTATCGGCACGGAAACATGTATTGATTTGGAGTTCCTCGGTTTTTTTGGGTTTTGAAAGAGAAGGAAAAAAATCTGGTGAACCCCTGGTATCGTAAACCAAATTAGGTCAAGTTTTTTAAATGAAGATGTTAAGACTTATTTGTTATTTCATATTCAACAAAATTTAAGATATAAATAACACTAAATCTCTAGAAAAAGGAGGTCCGTACCCCTAGAAAACTCCTGACAGGCTTGTCTAGAGGTACGGATCCGTACCTCTAGAATCAGAATCTAGAGGTACGGATCCGTACCCCTAGACACTTCCTTTTCTAATTCCAATAGGCTTTGAAAGCGAACAGCATGGATCCTGACCAGACTGCACGGATGCGCAGGCTGGTCTCGATCCATGCTAGTCGCAAACCCACTATGTTGGTTTTCTCATGGCACGGCATTATATTTTTTTAGATATATGGATATTAATGGTGTATAATTATGCTGCGTATACTGACAGACTATAATGTTGCGGAAACACATGAGAAGTAGATGTTTTAACTAATTTTTACGATAAAAATTGTATATTTAACGCGCATTAAACACTAAACCCTCCCTTGCGTTATAATTGGTAATGACAGTGGAAAACTTCTTTATTGCCGCTGCGGTCAGGGTTCGTTTCCCGGCGCGACCATCTTTTTTTCTATATATGACATTTTTTAATAGTTTATAGAAACAAAATGATTCCTATTTTAAGTTTCATAATGTGACAACTTCAGCTTGAAAGGTATCCTTGATGAACTGATAATTGTGCTTTTTAATCGAACCTCCTTTCAATATTTTACTCCGTAGATGTTATTTGTAGAATTTTATCGTCAAGCACATCCTGTGCATTTAAGGAATATTGATTAAGGAATATTAAAGCCTGTTTGCCTGGGGTCTATATATTTCGAAAAAAAAAAAAACTGTGAGAACAATAAACATCTCGCGGGAAGGTCTATCTTTGCATGTCTACCGTTTTTCTGTTACTCTAGCCAGGCCTGTTCACGTGCACGAATAGACATGCGCTCGTGCAAAACCAATCATTCTGAAAACAAAGTGGTCATTTATTAGAAATGAAATCGAGTATGTCTGTAAATTCGATCTTCAAACATTCAATCAAACTAGTACCATTTCTTTCATTTTACCACAAATTCGACATGTATACACTGTTACATAATTATTATCGAATATTCGGCAACTCTAATATGAAATAATGTAAATTATATTGATACCCTGATATTATTTATTATATTTTAGTTAGGTTAATCTATGAGATTTGGATAATTTTAAATCCAGATTTACAGATGCATTATATTTATTTGAACATGATAAAGAGATGGGACGTTTATGATGAATATTTTACTTGTCTAAGAATATTATACTGACCGCGAGATTGGAAATTCTGGAAACTCTTCAGATTGTTTAACCAATATTAAAACGTTTAGAGGCAATTTATCGTTCAGAACTTGTTCAGTCACAAAGTTTAAAGAGATGTTTGAAATATTAAATTAAAAAAAAGCTTAACAACGCGACTGTTATGCATTCTCATCAGTCAGATGTTGTCAAAATCCCGGGGAACCACGGTAGACCTCTGGTATGCGAGAATGCTGTTATGTCACTGATTATTTTATCCAAACTGTACAAAAGATTTATTGTGCATTTTGAATAAGTTCTAACACGGAGGATTGCGTAATGGCGGACAGGTTAAGGAACACTAATTTAGCATAGTTACGTTAACACTAGCGTTGGTTTAAATTATACGTGGCTGTAGTTTTTGACATTTTGGTAGGAATAAAATGGGAAGTGTTATTTAGATCCCATTACCGCACTTTATGTGCTTTTGAAGTTTTGTGACAGGTAAAATCTCTCTTGAAAAAGTCTCTCCCGTATTTATGTTATTACTGTATGTCAGTTTGAAGACCAATCCATCAAAATGAGGTGAGGATTGACGGACAACGTGTGACGGCACTATGAACACCATGCATTTTATATTAAATATAATTTGGGAGATAGATTTTAACGTAATATAACTATAAAATGCAAATAAAACACTACATAAATAACTTGTATTAAATATCAACAGACACGTTTAATGATATCTAATTTCTTTTCGCGACGAAATGAGTATGGGCGTTCTGACACTTAATGATGTCGTCATCCCACATGTCATTTTATTCGTCATAATTTTCACATCATTTAATAGATATAATTATCAGTATCTATGAATTGCAAGAGTCCATTTTTTTATAACTTTTAATGCGTGCATTTTTTTTATTCCAGGTTGACACAAGAGTGGATTACTGGAATCAGAAAACGGGGCGACTATTTATTTTCACGATAGAGAATATACTTATGTGTGAAGTTTCTACTAGTTTGATCAACAGATGCAGACAGACAGCTCGGATGAGCCATTCGTTCTCAGTGACTTTCGTAACAACAGATAAAAGCTTATACTTATTGAGATCAGGAAACTGAATATTTCCATGTGGTTCATCATTTGTAACCTGCTTACATATCGTGTTCCAGTACAGAACCAACATGCGTCTTTTTAAAGTACATCTTCGGACATTAGGTGGGGTGTACTGCTCTTTTTAGAAGACGGCAAATCGAAAAGCCTATAGCGGTAATCAGCATTCATGGGAATAAACGAAAACATGTACAGACAATAGTAAAAGAAGTGATACTCAAATGATTTGTTGAGTCAACGCGCAGAATTAAATGTGCGAATTGCTAGTTTTTCAATTAGAAATGAACATAATAATATTAAGAAATGCTTGATGTTATTGATTACTCACATTTTAATTCTGCTTATTTCATTTGGACAAGAAATGAAATGATTCATAACCATTTGAAAAAACTGATTTAAAAGTATTTAAGTTGAATAAAATGTTAGTTTTAATCTGACATGTCTCCAATTAATAACAATATGATTTTTTTCTCATACCCTGTCTTTGTCTTGCTTTTTTCTAACATACCGTATTCTGCTGTAGGTATCACCGACATTCATTTTGTCATCTTTCAGTGTGTGCCCATATACAAAATCAGTTCATATAAAAGAAAAATACGGGATTTGTATACTACACATGCATATACGGGAAAAGTCTGGTAAATGTATCTTTTAGAAATACTGGTCGTGAATTCCCGAATACGAAAACCAAATTCAGTCTAAATGTGACACAAATATGGAATCTGTATACTCTGCATATCTTGCATAAACGGGGAAAACCTGGCCCGTATATCAAAAACTACAGGTTCGTATATCCCCGTATATCAGATGCAAATACATTCCGTATATGACACAAGTACGGGATCCGTATATTGCGTATACCATGCATATACGGGACTAGTCCGTAGCCCGTATAGTAAAAAATACAGTTTCGTATTTTCCACGTATATGACACAAGTACGGGATCCGTATATTGCGTATACCATGCATATACGGGACTAGTCCGTAGCCCGTATATCAAAAAGTACAGTTTCGTATATGCCCCGTATATGACAAAAGTACGGGATCCGTATACTTAGTATTTCATGCGTAAACGGAAAAAATCCGAAGCCCGTATATTAGAAAATACAAGTCCGTATATGCCCCGTATATTAGATGCAATCACAGTCCGTATATGACAAAAATACGGGATCCGTATACTACGTATATCATGCGTATACGGAAAAAATCCGAAGCCCGTATATTAGAAAATACAAGTCCGTATATGCCCCGTATATTAGATGCAATCACAGTCCGTATATGACAAAAATACGGGATCCGTATACTTAGTATATCATGCGTATACGGAAAAAATCCGAAGCCCGTATATTAGAAAATACAAGTCCGTATATGCCCCGTATATTAGATGCAATCACAGTCCGTATATGACAAAAATACGGGATCCGTATACTACGTATATTTCGGAATATACAGGCTCGTATACGTGTTCCGTATATTCTAAAATACGGAAAGTATACGGGAAAAAAGTCTCAAGACCCTTCGAATACATGAAAAATGAAACTTATGTTAAAGCAGGACACGAATAAACACCATTTCTAGGGATTTTTTTTTTAAGTTCGTATATTGCATATATACGGGAAAATATACATTTATGTATATTCGGCGTATACGGGATCCGTATATGCATGACAATATACGGACTTCCCGTATACTAGATGTTCCGAATACGGGATCGTATATTAGGTCCGATATATTTGTAATATACATCCGTATACTCCCGTATTTTCGAAAAATACGGGACCGTACACTCCCGTATATTGACCCTTTTTTCGCAGTGTATATCATCAGTAGGCCCTATCTCTCGTAACAAATACAATTGATTTCCATTCTAATAGATCTACAATCATATACAATGGACTGGACTATTTCTTGCGAAGTACTCATCGAATGCTATTTAACTGTCGTTGACATAATCTCGTGCAGTAGCGTAATGCACCGTAGACTTTTACTCACATTTTCGTCATTGTTTATATTGGCAAAAAAACAAAACAAAACAAACGAATATTGTTAAAATTATCGTTAAATCTGGCCAACAAATAAAATACTAAAATAAAAA
>NW_026461643.1:0-5041 GCF_021730395.1 Mercenaria mercenaria | reverse complement strand
GTTAATCCCGCATATACGGGACTAGTCGTAGCTCGTATAATCAAAAAGTACAGTTTCGTATATGCCCCGTATATGACAAAAGTACGGGATCCGTATACTTAGTATATCATGCGTATACGGAAAAAATCCGAAGCCCGTATATTAGAAAATACAAGTCCGTATATGTCCCGTATATTAGATGCAATCACAGTCCGTATATGACAAAAATACGGGATCCGTATACTACGTATATCATGCGTATACGGAAAAAATCCGAAGCCCGTATATTAGAAAATACAAGTCCGTATATGCCCCGTATATTAGATGCAATCACAGTGCGTATATGACAAAAATACGGGATCCGTATACTACGTATATTCGAATATACAGGCTCGTATACGTGTTCCTTATATTCTAAAATACGGAAAGTATACGGGAAAAAAAATCTCAAGACCCTTCGAATACATGAAAAGAAACTTATGTTTAAAGCAGGACACGAATAAACACCATTTCTAGGGATTTTTTTTTTAAAGTTCGTATATTGCATATATACGGGAAATATACATTTATGTATATTCGGCGTATACGGGATCCCGTATATGCATGACAAATATACGGACTTCCCGTATACTAGATGTTCCGAATACGGGATCGTATATTAGGTCCGTATATTTGTAATATACATCCCGTATACTCCCGTATTTTCGAAATATACGGGACCGTACACTCCCGTATATTGACCCTTTTTTCGCAGTGATAAGTACTTACAGATATAAATCCATTTTGATTACAATCAGGGGAGGTAATCAGATATAAGATAACTAACCTACGATTGGATCTGACAGGTTCGTCGTGGAATCCAAGATTTATTGTTGTTGAAAGTATTTTGGAAGTTTGTATCAAATCAAACCATAAATGAAGTCTCTATATGTCTGCAAAAGCCAAAATAGCCAATTTTGGACCTTTAAGGGGCTATAACTCTGGAACCCATGAAGGAATCTGGCCAGTTCAAGAAAGGAACAAAGATCTTGTGGTGATACAAGTTGTGTGCAAGTTTGGTTAAAATCAAATCATAAATGAAGCTGCTATTGTGCAGACCTTAAACCTAGGGACCTGGTTCTTGCGCATGACACTCCGTCTCATGATGGTGAACAATTGTGCCAAGCTACATCAAAATCCTTCCATGCATGAAGAAGATATGCTCCGGACAAAGCCATTCTTGAATCTGACCTTTAACCTCTAAGTGTGACCTTGACCTTAGACCTAGGGACCTGGTTCTTGCGCATGACACTCCGTCTCATAATGGTGAACATTTGTGCCAAGTTTCATCAAAATCCCTCCATGCATGAAGAAGATATGCTCCGGACAAAATCCGTGGACGCCGCCCGCCCAGGGCGTTCCCATAATACGTCCCTTTTTCAAACGGGTGTATAAAAATGAATGTAGAATTTACCATGAACATCCAGATCAAATTTTTTTCTCTGCTTCTCCTCCTACATTTTTAGCTATGCAGGTATATCTGCTGTGTCTGATACTTCCGCTTCATATATTGTCAAGTTATTCCATCTGCAGATATTTCAAACCTGGTATCCAACTCAGATTAGATCTAGCTCATATCCATTCCTGAAAATAAATTTCAGACATCAAGGGTGCCTTAAAGACAGACAGGCATACAGACAGAGGGACGGCACTAAATCAATATGTCTCCCCAACTACATGTGGGATATGTGGTACCAACATTACAAAGCATCCAAACAAAATGTACTGGGTATTTGTATTGAACTTTGTTTTAGTGCACTTTCAGAATTTGGCTCCAGGCCTATTTTATGACTTTTTTTTTTTTTTTTTGGTTACCCTCATTGCAACTATTATCATTGTTATGCTTTTCTTTGTTTCTTTTCTTTCAGCTTAACTGTTCATTAAATAGTTTGCCCAGTTTTCACTGAAATGAGTCATTTTACAGAGTTAACAGCAAAAACTGAACTGTGGAATTAGAAAATTAATTGGACATACAGTGAAACACCGCTCACCCGAGCACCAATGACTCGAGTACCCGGGCTCGCTCGAGCAATTCATTTGGTCCCGGTCGATTTCTTTCTATTTTCTATGTGATATTACCATGGCTGGGTCGAGCATCGATAACTCGATCGCTCGAGCATGACACCAGGTCATTTACTCTTTGTGGCTTTCGGCTAACTCGAGCAGAGGTGTCAAAATGTTTCACACCTTCGGCGGTCAGAATGTATCAGTTAATTAAACATTTTCACACACCGTGAGAATTGCGTAGTCTATTCCCAAACTATCTTAAATGTTTGTTTGTCGGTATATTTGATCTTATGATGAAATTAATTATTGATAAAAGCTTAAAGAAAAGTTTTACTGATCAAATATCGATCAATTACTGATAACTTAAAGCACCTTTTCTGCAGTTATGAGATCTTAGTATTTTAATCAGCAGTTGTTTGCATGCAAATGAAGGAAAAAATATAGCCGTTTCATAAAATTGAGACGATAATTATGATATGCACTTGTTGATGAATAAAAAAAAAAATAAAAAAAATCTTAGTTGTTTCACATGTGCCATTTACAAATTACATATTGAAACGTCTATCAATAGATAACGTTTGTAATACGTTTGTTTTTTGAAAATGTCACAAATATGTTATTATCACGCATCACCGTTTACCCTGCAGGCAACGGTCCCGAAGAGAATTGGTAAAACAAACTTTAGTTTTCTTCGTATGTTGGTCAATGTTTGGGTCGCTCGAAACCATGGATAACTCGAACATTTTGCTCATCTCCTTGCGACCTCGAGCGAGCGGTGTTTTACTGTATAACAAACTAAATATATAATAGTAATGTAACAAGAGCTGTCCGTAAGACAGCCAAGCTCGACTATTCGAAATATTGTCCCAGAAGCAGGAAAATATTACCCAAAAAGGTTAAATATCAAAAGAGTTTTAAGTTCAAAAGGGGAAATAATTTGACCAAAATGCATATCAGTTATGGGACTTTCTGCTATCAACTAGTTTTATAACCCGGAAGGCACATGTGAAGTTTCAATTCAATATCTGCATTAGTTTTGGAGATAGAAACTTGCATGTAAAACTTTAACCAGCATTTTCAAAGTCCAAAAGGGGGCATAATTTGCCCAAAATACAAGCCAGAGTTATGGGACTTGACCCAGTGAGGTTGGTAATTGATCTAGAAAAAGAAAAAATAAGTTTCAAATCTATATGCCTTTTAGTAATAGCTGTATGTACTTGCACGCAAAACTTTAACCAGAATTTGCTAAGTCCAAAAGGGGACATAATTTGGCCAAAATAAGGTCAGAGTTATGGGACTTGCTGCTATCAACTAGTTTTATAACCCCGAAGACACATGTGAAGTTTCAAATCAATATCTGCATTAGTTTTGGAGATAATAACTTGCATGTAAAACTTTAACCAGCATTTTCTAAGTCTAAAAGGGGGCATAATTTAATCAAAAAACATGTCAGAGTTATGGGACTTGACCCAGTGAGTTTGGTAATTGATCTAGAAAAAGAAAAAATAAGTTTCAAATATATATGCCTTTTAGAAATAGCTGTATGTACTTGCACGCAAAACTTTAACCAGAATTTTCTAAGTCCAAAAGGGGGCATAATTTGGCAAAAATGAAGGTCAGAGTTGTAGGACTTGCTGCTATCAACTTGATTTATAACCCCGAAGACACATGTGAAGTTTCAAATCAATATCTGCATTAGTTTTAGAGATAGTAACTTGCATGTAAAACTTTAACCAAAATTTTCTAAGTCTAAAAGGGGGCATAATTTGCTCAAAATACATGTCAGAGTTATGGGTCTTGACCCAGTGAGGTTGGTAATTGATCTAGAAAACGAAAAAATAAGTTTCAAATCTATATGCCTTTTAGAAATAGCTGTATGTACTTGCACGCAAAACTTTAACCAGAATTTTCTAAGTCCAAAAGGGGGCATAATTTGGCCAAAATGAAAGTCAGAGTTATGGGACTTGCTGCAATCAACTAGTTTTATAACCCCGAAGACACATGTGAAGTTTCAAATCAATATCTGCATTAGTTTTGGAGATAGTAACTTGCATGTAAAACTTTAACCAAAATTTTCTAAGTCCAAAAGGGGGGCATAATTTGCTCAAAATACATGTCAGAGTTATGGGACTTGACCCAGAGAGGTTGGTAATTGACCTAGAAAAAGAAAAAATAAGTTTCAAAGCTATATGCCTTTAATTGATGGCTGTATGTACTTGCATGCAAAAACTTAACCAAGGTGTGACGCCGACGCCGACGCCGACGCTGACGCCAGGGTGAGTAGAATAGCTAGACTATTCTTCGAATAGTCGAGCTAAAAATCCTTCCAATGACTTCTTCAAGTGAATTTAATAGATATTTGCAAAACTTAGTCAGAAACTTAGTCAATAAGCATCATTGTTTCTGTAAATATAATATAGATTAATCCTTCCAATTAATCTTGTTTATTCTGGCTAAATTCCAATTTAATTGTTTGTATGTAATTTTGCATCGGTTGTCATAACGCTAAGTCGTTGCTATTGTATGTATCGCGAGATTTCGTAGCAGACGATAATTTATAAGTAAAGTCACGTGTTTGCTGTGCTTCCGATTTGCCATTCAGCACAAGGCCATTTTAAGAACAAGACATAAATACCAAATATGCTAAACGATAGTTATGCCATGTGGCAAAAAACAAGAAGCGTTGGGTACCGGCAAGGTATAAGAGAAACGCCGCAGATGGGATGGAGGATGTTAGAGGTAATTTTATCGACTTCCAGCAAATTATTTGAGTCTCACGGTCTCATGTGTCAGCAGTCATTTCATAATAGGAAGACAGAAAATTCTGTCCTTTATTGAATGTAGTAATCAAGTTATTACCAAAGATTACAATTCGGTTTCAAATTGCGGTACATAGGACCGCGTTAACAAAGGAAATGAGACTTTTTTATTACTCAGATTTTATGATGCAGAATATTAATACTACATGTTTTACTTTAGAATGTTATTACTTTGCATGTTCATTCGAGCTTAACAC